>NW_021821384.1:0-76652 GCF_901001135.1 Rhinatrema bivittatum | reverse complement strand
TCTCCTTCCTTGGATCACAGGAGAGAAGAGGTGCATGTGGGGGCCGAGGATCCCCAGGGCAAGGCAGGAGTCAGGAGGGATTCAGCGATACCCTCTCCAGTGCCTGCCGTCCTGGAGCTCCCTTCCCCTGGGCCGCAGGACGACAGAGTGTGACACACATACACACAATCAGAGGCACATACACACATACACACAGGCTGTTATAGGCCAGGCTACCCAAGCAATGCCAGACCCTTTCTGCTGGTTTTATGTAAGTGATGAAACTCATCTTGCAGGATATCTCAGTGTGGTCCAGTTCCTCAGAAATCCACACCTAGCACGGACTGCGTTTCGAAAGCTCTGCCTCAAGGGTGCTCCATCCTTATGAGCCTACATCACTGGTTTTTGTATTACGCTCATTCCACTGTGGCAGTGATGTCTTGTTAGGTTTAGGTACTGCTACATAATAAAAGAGGTACGCCCCAGGCTGGCCCGATGGTGCCGAAGCACTGCTGCTCCCTGCCCCTCTCTTGTGGGAGGAGCTTTGTCCAATTACTGGTTTTTACTTCCACTCCCCAGTCTGGTTGGGGGGGGGGGGGATGCTGCAGAGGCAGCGATCACAGGTCCTTGGACAAGGAGCCCTAGGCACTGCACACAATGGCAACCCCTAGTGGCTGGATGTCAGTAGTACAAGAGAGAGAGAGCAAGGTGCTGGAAAGAGACCTGGTGTTATGTCCCCCGCTCCCGGCTGAGGATTGTCACTATCGTGGCTGGGCTAAGAGTGTGGCGGCCAATGAGGTCTCGTGGTGCTATAGCCAAAAAAAAAAAAAAGGCAAGTTTAGACTGAAGCTGCAAGCCCTAAAGGAGCAGGAAGAACTTGCCAGGGCAAAGCTACATTTTAAAAAGCAAGTAACGCAGATTTGGTGTTAGTCTCAAATTTCTGCAAGGATGAGACCCAGACTATTTTTATTATTAGAGAAGGACCAGCACTCAAGAGTACTAACATCCCTACAGTACATCTTTCACGGCATATCTTGGAAGGATGCGCTGAATCAAACTCATCTGCTGTTGCATAATTTGTATTATTATTACACTGTAGGTACACTCTGCTCATAGCATTGACACAGGTTAATTAGCAGAACCGGTTTTTTCCCTATTAACAGGGTTTCAACAAGAGCTAATAAAGTAAACAGCACACTTATTTCACATCATGCTGGCATCCTCACCAAAGAAACAATAAAGCATTAGTCATACAAACCACAAACAAGATGTTAATTAATTATGCTGCCAAGAGTAACATTACTGATTATGCCTGCTCCATGAAAGCACTGGAGCAATTATCCGAAGAAAAAGAAAATTACGAAAAAAGAAACATACAAGTGGAATTCAACTAATTGTTCTGGCCTGGACATTACCAAATTTTTTTTTTTTTAATAGCCTCACTTCACAGCAGTGCAGCCTCTACTCAAGCTCCTGAGCACTATGTAAATGCTTTCAAACAGATCAACCAAAACGCAGAAGTCCGAATCCATGAATCCAAGCAACAGATGGAGGAAAGCTCTCTCCTTCCTAATAACAAAAAAAATAATTTTTTTTAAAATTTGCATTCTGCTTTTTCAGGCACTTCATAGCAGATTACATTCTGGTACTGTCCCCAGAGGGCTCACCATCTAAGTTTTGTATCTGAGGCAATGGAGAGTAAAGAGAGTTGCCTCAGGTCACAAAGAGCAGCAGTGGGATTTGAACCCTGACTGCTCGGGTTTGCTGCCCGCTGCTCTAACCATCACTAGGCTCCTCTCCTCCACTGCCAAAAGCCCTGTAATGATATTCGCACCTACCAAACAATACAACAAATAAAACCCCAGAATCTATTCTGAACAGCCAGCCAGGCATGAAATATACCGCCATCGACGAGAGCTAGCATTTTATTTTCACGTACAGTATGAAGATGAACAATAGGTCATTTGTACTTGTGTGCATCGGCAGATTTTTACCCCCCGGCTGCCCACCCCCGGCCTCGTCCCCACAACTTTCATATGTAATACTTAGAAAACAGCAAGGAAGAATGACGGCCACAGTGGCGTGGCGTGGCGCCACAAATGAAGAAATACCAGTGGCTCACACAGGCAGGGTGGCTGCCTCTCTCCAGGCACTTACCTATCCTGTCAATTGCTATAGCCACCCCTGCTTGCCTACCTCTGCTGGGAACCACGTGCCCTATGCAACCTGCCTCCTCTACTGACCTCATCTGCTCTCTGCGCCGTGGCAAAAGATGGTTTTCAGACTGGCACACTATGAGAAAGCACAGAACTTGCAGGACTGCTCTCATCTCTGGCGAAATACGTTCCTAAAAAGCAATCCTGCAGTACAGCTTCTCTCTCTCTCTCCAAAAGAATTAGTAATTTTACTCCTTGCCACCAATTATAAAATGAAAACACTTCACAGCAAGGATGTTTATCCCATGGGTGGTAGGCCTGGGACTGATCTTTGATGCTGGAGAGAGAGGCAGGAGATGGAAAGGTCAAGGCACTGTCTTTGATCTTTAACGCATCTCATGTTAATCCTTACATAACAGACCCATTAAGGTCATTCAAGGCTTTGTATCCGCCACAGGTGTGCAGATTTTAGCAATTTTACTCTAAAACGTTTAGGGGTAATTTTATAACTGCCCACATTTCTACAAAGTCCATGGGGGCGTTTTACCCACAGACTTTCATTTACAAAAGGAAAGGATAGATGTATGTTCCCCTTGAAAATTATCCAAGAAAAACTACCCACACACATTAGAGGGTAATTTTAAAAGCCATTTCTGTGCGTAAAATAGTTCTTTATTCTTAGAAAAATGGGCTTTTTAAAAACTGTCCATCCTCTATGTGCACGTCCTTTTACCTGCAGTGTGAAGAGGTATTCCTATGGGTGGGGTTAGGGCAGGATTTGGAACTACGCATACACTTGAATTTTCCAAAGTACGTATATATTTTTTTTGTCAGAAAAAAAAACACCTGCACAAATCAACAGGTGTAAAAGTGTGCAGGGAGCTTTTCTGGGATCATTTTGTTTTGCAAATTAGTGTAAAATCTGCAGGTAAAAACTTACTCCTCTTTTCGTTGAATGCTTAATTCTGCTTTTTATATCAACCATGCACGTATCAAATCAGTCGATGTACAACAACCTTTACCCTAATGCTCTAAACACATAGATCACATTCATACTTTCAACAGAGGACATGGCGATGAGCATAGCCAGATTTATCTAGATGAATTTATACTAGTTTTACCTGCTAATTTCCTCTCCTTAAATCCTTCTATACTGAACTAGACACACGGGATTTCGCTTCCTACTAGCAGATGGAGAGGACACACCTTTTTCCGTGATATCATCACTGACATTCAGGATGTGCAGCACAGTTAACTGCCGGTATCCTTATGTCAAAGCAATGGAAGTAGAGGAAACAAGCTACCTCTTAAAAAAAAATCTAAATAGTCCAAAACCTCTACATGAAAATCCCCACTTGGTGTGCCCACCAGGAGAGAGTGACCGAGACGGAAAAAAAGGAGGTCGGAAGAACTAAAGTTCTCATCACAGGGTGAGAATGAAGACTTTGGTTCATCAAAAGGCCCTACTGCCTAGGAGAAAAGCGTAGGCCCTGAGTTCCCAGGAAGGTCATGGCCTGGTATAACTGGATTTAAGGAAAGGAAATTAAGAAGTAAAACTAAATTTCTCCTTTCGTCTCCCACTACACGAATCCAGATGCATGGGATGTACCTAAACCTCTACTAATATGGATGGAAGGACACCAGGGCCACTGTGAGAACACCTGCCTCAAGGCTGCTCCATCTCTGGCTCAAGCATCCGGCCTCTAATGTTTTGCAAAGGAACGTAAGGGAGACCAAGTAATCACCTAAAAAATATTCTCTGGAGGAGGAGGAGGAGGAGGAGTCAAACCTCTGCCCATAATGAAGCTCAAGTCCTAGTAGATGAGCTCATAGAGCCTCCATAAATTGCCATCCTTTCTACAGATACCAATAAAGAAATCGTATCATAAGAATATAAGAAATGCCACGCTGGGTGAGGCCCAGCATTCGATAACAGCTAGTACCTGGAAGATGAATAAAATAGATCTATTTCCTGTTACTCACCCCCAGAGATAGCAATAGCTAAGCTTAATCTAACCAGTCAAAGAAGACTTGGAAGCAGCTTCACCTTTACGAAGCCTTCCAAACAAAGCAAACAAACTTAGGCCAAAGACAAGCCTAGCCAAAAGGAAACCAATTCCGCAGATAGCACCAAGTAAAGATCTCTGCAAGAAAAGAGCCTGCAGCTCCAGAAGATCCCTGGCAGAGCAAATGGCCACTCAAATAAAAATCACCTTTTCCACCAAAGGAAACAAAGAAACATCAGGATGGGAAGCAAACCCATGCTCTCTGAACCTTATCTCCTTAAACAGGAAATAATCACTATCCAAACTTTCAGGGAATTTACGGCAGCCCCTTGTCCAAATATTTCTGTAGAAAAGGTGAAATCTACCCACAGAAGTTACACCTGCTAAATCATCTGCACAAATCTTTGATGGAAATGTATGCGCGCACTTTTCAAAATCCAAAACTTACATGCGTAACTCTAAAGCCCTCCCAAACTTTGCTCTCAGGCACTCCTCCGCTCACTCTGGGTAGGCTTACAGGCATATGTTTATCTGCATGTTAGGTGAACAATTTTGCAAAAAGGATGTTTCGGTGCTTAAGACACGGTTTCACTCACAGACATCCCTTTGAAAACTATCCTCACGGGGGAGGGGAACTTTCAAAGCCATTTCTGCACATAAAACTTGGTTTTATGCATGCAAACGGCTGTTCTAAAATCGTCTGAGGCTCAGTTCGCATAAAAACTATAGGGCAAATCTTTAAAAACCCTAACGCAGGGCAAATCCGGGAGATACAGCTATGACTGGGATAGGCGCAGCCACGCACGAGTCTCCTGATACGCACCTTGGATACGTTTTTGCAAAAATGGGTGGGCAGGGCATAGGCGGGCGGGGACAGCACCATTAGGTCAGTGTCACGCACAAGCGCACACTGGGATCCCCACAACCACATAACTTGCTGCTGCTATGGACTGCGGGTAAGTAGTAAAATAAAGAAATTTAGGGTAGTCAGCGGGGTTTTAGGGGGTCAGGGCTAGTAGGGAAAACGGGAGGCAGGTTAGGTAGGGGGTTTAGGAAGTGCATTCCAATACTGGGGCGAACTGGGAGGGAACAGGAAAATAGGCCTAATGCGTCGCCGCACCCATCTACTAAAATCCCCCCACTTACACACGAGAGACAGCATCCACGCGTGGCAATATAAAAACGTGCACGCGGGTAGTGGATTTTATAACGTCCATATATACACGCGCATATTATAAAATCAGCATGTCCATGTGTGAGCGCGCGTGGTTCTTAAAATCTACCTTTATGCATGTAACCTGATTTTGTGCAGGATTTACAGAACTTTCTCTAGAAAGCTGAGGCTACAGTATCCAGATGTATGGAAAACAATGGGCAACAAATTTTCACAAAAGTCATGTTACGGAAATGAAATTAGTCAATTCTTATAAATTTCCATGTGCTAAACACGAATGTGACTGTGAAAATGCAAAATTGGCTCTAGTTTTTTTGTAATATGCAAAAATATAATTACATCTTGAATTGTATGCCAATAGTAGGAGACCTACGGTTAATACCGTTTCAAAAATGAAGTCATAGACTATGTCTTAGATTTCTTTGCTTGTCTCTTGTACACCTGTTCGGGAGAATCTCTGGAGAGTATCCATCAGTAGTCAGCCAGCATGAATATTTCAAATGCTCACCCTTTCTGACTGGGCTTCATATAGTACACTGCTGACGTCAGCTTACTCAGCAGCAGCATGGCAGTAGAACTGCATTGCATCAGAAAATGATGTAATAAACTCTGGATGATGTGTGCATGATGGTATTATGCAATATGATGCAATATGACATCGTTCTAGGTTTATTTACAGTCCTACTGGATAAATTTACACGACTAAACATAGAAAGTGAACTATATTAAATATCTTCAAAACGAGAGCCAATAAAAACTTTTCATGGTCATATTCGTGTTCAGCACATCAAGATACTACAGAGTAGGACCTTTTTAGGTCAGTAACACTTTCATTGTTGCTCAGTGAAATAAGAACAGAGAAAAGCCACAGTCCAGGTGTTGTCTGGGGAATGCAGACGGCACTAGTCAACCGAGCAAGGGCAGCACACAGTCACAGATCCTTTTCTTCCTAGTGGTCCTTTTCATGCCAACATCGCCTGAAGACAGCTGCTGCTACTACTACTACTACTACTACTGATCATTTCCATAGCGCTACATGACATACACAGCGCTGTACAAACAACACCCACACACACAAAAAAAAACAGCCCTTGATCAACAGAGCTCACAGCTGCAGGCTATCCAAACCTGCCTTGGTCGCAACGCATGTTACGGCAAGCTCCCTTTCAACAGTGGGACATCATGCTTATTCCTTTCGGTGTCCAAACTTTCTGGTCCCTTTTCCGTTCTTTGATCTAACACTACAGAGCTACCAGAGGAGCATGGATGCACAGAATCTAGCAGCAAAGCGAGCGAGAAGGCTGAATAAAATCCCCAAGTGTATGTGAAACAAAGACATTCTGCCCCAGAAACTGAGCTCCAGGGAGCAAAAGGAAAATAAAGACTTGATTTAAAGAATAAACAAGGCTCCCAGAATGGTATAGAAAGATACCGGGAGACCCCTCTGCACTGCAAAGCTCTAGGAGGAAAAATGCCCAAGAAAAATCCTCCAGTGAGCTTGACCACTTCCTTATTTCAAGAGTTTAATTGTTTTTTTTTCCACTGTAGCACAGATTTGTGAAGCATTTTAATGTATTCCAGGCTGCCAATTAGTACGGCATTTGAAGAAAATGTGCAGATAATTGCACTGCTATTCTAGTGAGTTTAAGTTTTGTTATTTGTTCTACCACTCCCCATCTCTCAAGCTGTCAACTAAACACACACAACAACACAAGAAACATGAGGGGGGAAGGGGGGGGGGGGAGTGATGTAAAAGCAAGTTGTCAGGTTTTGCGATGGGGATGGCTGAGGAATGGGTTTGACCAGCACTTGTCATGCAGCCACAAGTCTGTAATAGAACACGATCCTCCCCAAGGCCAGTCCCTGAGAGGTTCTGCCTTTGCACTCAGGTCAGTCTTGGTTCTGCATGCGTGATATCACAGTCAGTCGTGATGATATGAACATGCTAAAAAGGCTTAATTACTGGGGTAAAGTAACAAAAGCCAATAAGAATAACTGTAATGTTTCCCAGGTAGCAAAAGCGCCAACATCATCTGCCTACTCTCTTTCCTCAACTGAACAGATCATAGCCTGGTATGACTATATATTGGTCATAGGACTCACGCATAACCCTGATAGCTGGGGTACCCTCTTCCCTTCACCTTTCTAACTACCCAATAAATAAGTGAGGATCGCACCAATGTGGTATAAAAATAGTGCTGCAGCTTTATTAAATAAATTCAAAAAACACAATGCTATTTCCCAGAATGAAGTCAACTGAGCTGAACCGCAAATACACGCCTCAGCGTTCCCGGCAGCCTGGCATCTTTTAGAGCAGTGGGGCTCAAACTGGCCCTCAGCAGTGTTTCTTTTAAGCTGTACGCGTGTACACTAGCACACAATTTTTCCTTCAAGCACACGCAACATTTCCCCCCAAGCATAGGAAGGCCATAGTGGCGCCCATCCCACCATAGCCCAAAGTGAGGAGGCGGCTGTCAAGGACATGGTGGAGTTCATCCCACCACAGCCCAAAGTCATAGTAGGCCATGTGTGTGTGCGTGCGAGCATGTGTGTGTCCGTGTGAGAACCTATGTGTCACATAATTTTATACCAGCCCGGGGCCAGTGTAAAAAAACAAAAATTCCTGCTTTCTGTGATCCCTCCTACTAGTATCATCGTGCTACTAAATAGGAAGTACCACAGAAAGCGGAATCGTAAAAAAATTCGCTACAGAATACCAACAATTTCTGGGTGCCTAATATACACGGTCCAGGCTGTGTATACTGTGGGAGTATATTGTGCCGTTAGCAGGAGAAAAAATAAATTCATATTGGGTGTCCATTTCTTAACCCGTGGTGACTCAGGCATGGTTCGGGCCCAATAATAGGCCTCCCCTACTTCCAGCACCTTTTCACAAGGTTTAAATTGAAGAATAAACTTCCTTCTCTCTGAATTTCTCTGGAAATGTCAGGAAAAAATCTGAATCTTGTGTCCACAAAAATACATTTTTAAAATTTTAAGTACTCCCGAAAAACAGATTCTTTAACTGATTCATAGACAAAGGAAATAGGTGTCCCTCTAGTAGCAATCTGATGTTGAGAATTCTGAAGAAACAGAGGTCAGGACTATCTGTAAGAGCAGCCATATTAAAAGGAGAAGGTGCTACAGAATTGAGAGCCTTCTTTTTTACAGGTACATATTAGCAATTAGCCGAATAGTGCAATACATCTACAACATATTTTTTGAAAAGCTCTATTCCAGACAACCACAGAGTTTTAGGGAAATTGATAAGTTGTAGGTTTTTAGACCTAGACTTATTTTCCAGTAACTCAATTTTGTAATGAAGATTTAAATTATCCTTGATTTTCACCAATGCAGTTGCCTGTAATTCTGAAGTAACGGAATCGTGTTGTTACCAAGGATTCAATTTTTCCTATCCTTTGGTCAACCTCGGTAATTTTCAAAGAAGCTGCAACTTAAAATTGAGAAAGTTGTAACATGGGCTGAGTCAGTAAAAGTTTCATACATGACATCTGCCACCAGATATCTCAAGGAAATTTCTGTAGGCTCTGAAACTCCTTCTGAGGGAACTGATGAAAAATAAGATTGGGTCATAGGAACCGGTTGTGGATTCCATAGAAACAGCCTCCAGGACAGAAGCAGAGTCTCTAATTGGTAAGGGACTGCCTGTATTTTAAAGGTCCAATTCTTGTATAACATTTAGACTGGCTGAGAAAATGATGGTGCTTATCACTGGCTTTTAGAGCATTATGGTCATCTCACGTCATTTCTATTTTAAACAGAAATTTGCTCATTATTGCATGCAGAAAGCGGTTTTAAACGTTCTTGCAGAAAATATTTTTCATACAAATATTTTATTGGGGTTACTGTGAGTATAAAATCGATAGGCTTTTTGCATCAAAGAAAGTAGTGCTACAGAGTAACTTACCCAAAAGTTTTAAACACAACAACCCAATCCTTAGAGAGAACAATGGTCCTCAGGTCCCTTCTCTGCCAGTCCGGTTTCAAGATATTCCTAATGAATATACATGAGAGATAGTTGCATACATTGGAGGCGTTGCATGCAATAAGTCGCATGCATATTCATTAGCAATATTCTGATAACCCAACGATCTGGGGGTCCCAAGACTAGTTTGAGCACCCCTGTTTTAGGGAAGTCCCTCACAGATCCAGATGCTTGTGAGTCACCCCAGGCTACCACAACCACTTCCAATCTGGCATTCCTCAGGAATCACTTGTAGTTCCTGCTACCTACAGCCATAGATCGGTGTGAATCCCCACCACCAAGGAGCAAACCAGCAGCCCTCCAGTTTCTCCACATGGCCACTGCTAACCAGAGCCAATGGCTAGATTGGACACTGCTCGCTTGTTCACTACTCACGCACTCAATTTCAGCCTCTGGGCAAGAATTGTACATCATGTTTAGTTTCTCAGATGTGTCTTCCCCTAGCCCTTCCACATGCTCCTTGCTTCTGAGGCTTCATTCAGATGAAGAGAGTGGCTCGCCTGTCTTGTGCCCTCTTAAATTAAGCCTATTTGGTCCAGCCACCCTTCCAGTCAGCCTTCTGAGATCACCAATCCTGGCAGGAATAGCTCCCACCAGGAACAGTGGGATTGGGAGGAAGAAGGACAAAAGGGAAGAGTCTTGCCAACAAAATATTTGGAGGAGTAGCCTAGTGGCTACAGCAGTGGGGCTGAAAACCAGGGAAGCCATGATTTAAATCCCATTTCTCCCAAAGACAGTCCTAGTGACCTTGGGCAAGACATTTTCCCTCTGTTGCCCTAGGTACTAATTTAGGGGGTTATTTTTCAAAGTGTTATTGCGTGCTTTAGGGCATTATCGCATGCCATATAATGCCAATTAGCTGGAGGGGAGGAGTCAGGGCGAGGAGGGGGAGGAGTCAGCCATGGCACCGCTGCCGGCTATAATGTGAGGAACATTATTACCAGCAGTAGCGCGGCGAATAGCACCACCTTTTACTGTGGTGCTATTTGTGCGAAAGCTATAGCCGGCCGCATTGCGGCCGTCGAAATCACACCACCGTGGTGCGAACGGCTGCAGCCTTTCCGAGGCCCACCCCCCCTTTGCCTCCCCGCCCCCTTCATTCTGCGAAGACTGATGAATCCAGCCCTTAGATTGCTATCCCTCTAGAACAGGGATCTTATTACTGTATCTGAATTGTAAATTGGAAAGGTGAGCAATTTAACCAAAATCCAAATCCACTCCCAGGTTATGTCCCCAGGAACTTCCCTTATACCATGTCTGAGACAGCAACAATATTCAAAACGTTTTCTACCACCAATGCCTTCGAATCTGGGATTTGCACACATACCCCTTCTAGATATATGCTTCTTTCCCCAGTCCTAACTCTTAACCTCCTTATCCTCTCAGTTCTTTAGAAACACCTTTTATTTCTTACTTCTTGTTTTTGGGGGAATGACAGCCAGATCAACAAATTTACATCTGCTACGTCCTCATTTAGTTTAAAACTATTGTCAATGTATCTCATAGGATAAGCATTTGGAAGAGGCAGAAATTTTACTTGCCGAGTTTACAGATTTTTTGACTTGTTTCCTCTAAGAGCACATTTCTCATGCATCCATTCAGCAGCAAACTCTACAGCTCCCTAGTATAATTCTGGTTTAGTTAATTTACAAATTTAACAGCAATATACGAATAAATAAAATATCCCCTATGTACCAACATTCTACAAATTATGGAATAAATTGTAGAATTTTCTTTATTAAAGAAACTATATAAAATGCAAGCAATTTTCACAAGGTTTTCGGGTTAGCTGTACAATTATGCAATAATTTAAAAAAAGGAAAAGCTGGTGCTATTATATTTTTCAGGGTTATCTGTTGAAAAAATGCAGAAATAAAGGATGGTTAACAGAGGGAGAGAGTTGGTAGGGACTGAGAACTTATTGGACCTGATTTTCAAAAGTATTTACGTGAATAAAACCTAAACAAAAATAGCTCTGTGAAAATAGACTGGGGTCCAATGCACTTAAAAATGTGGCCATAATCCTATTCTGCACATGCTTTTAGGAAAACTCACAGAAGACATTCAAGGGTGGAGGAGGGGATAGGACTTATGCACATACTTTAATGTTTTCAAAAGTATGAACATAAGTTTACACAAACAAGTTACATCATCAACAGAGCAGGTGTAACTTTGTGCAGGTGCAATTCAGTAAATACCTAGTCAATTAAGGCAGGATTTTCAAAACAAACTGGTGTGCACGAGTTCGCTTTGGAAATCTCGGTAAAGTCAGAGTATTCATTGTATTCGCAGACTTTACCGCTAAGTGAGTAGGTATAACATTCTTATTATGACCACCTGAAATTGTCTCTCTCTCTCTCTCTATATATATATAAAAGGCTTGTGCCAGTCACACTGTCATGACTATCTGTGGCCACCAGGTGGCACCCTGAACCCTGGAAATTGCACTGTGCTAAGACAATATGCTCTGTCTGCAAAATGCTGTGTCTCAGGCTCCACCCCCTCCATAAACAGGTTCACACACACACACACATATATATATATATATATATATATATATAGCCTCTTCTTCAGCCCACTACCAGTCCACTTCTTCAGCTGTTGCAGGATGGGAATAGCGGTGGCCATGCTTCAGGCCTCTTCAGGCACCACGGATGCATACAGTAGCAGCCTTCTCCTTATTTGGCCACTGTGTGATGGGACCCAAGGCAGCCATACAGCACATGCCCTCTTCCAGTGTTGGGTGCGCCTGAACTCAAAGCGAGTGACCCATGACCCACCCATGCCCACCTGAGGCTACACAAACTGGTTTAAAATCAGAAATCAGAGAATAGGAGTAAATGGTTAGTTTTCCCACTGGAGGACATTAAATAATGGAGTGCCCCAGGAATCTCTACTCAACAGGCACTTTTTAATTTTCTTCTATAAAAATCATTAGTGATGTCTATAATTGGGCCAAGGCAGAAGTCTAATATACTGTCAATGTAGTTTATAGAGAAGTTCACTAAGGGGCAGATTTTAAAAGCCCTACGCGTGCTGAACCTATTTTGTATAGGCCCGGCAACGCGCGCAAGCCCTGGGGCGCACGTATGTCCCAGGGCTTGAAAAAAGGGGCAGGGCGTGGGTGGTCCAGGGCAGGGGCATGGCCAGAGGCCTCCGTAGGGCCTCTATGCCAGGGGATCGCGCACTGGCATTTGGCCCACGCGTGCAACCTACACCTGTCCAGAGGCAGGCGCAACTTGCAAAACAAAGGTTAGGGGGGGTTTTAAGTAGGGCTGGGGGGTGGGTTAGGTAGGGGAAGGGAGGGGAAGGTGGGGGAGGATGGAAGGAAAGTTCCCTCTGAGGCCGCTCTGATTTCAGAGCGGCCTCAGAGGGAATGGGGAAAGCCATCGGGGCTCCCCTAGGGCTTGGCGTGCTCAAGCTGCATAAGTGTGCACCCCCTTGCGCGCGCCGACCCTGGATTTTATAACATGCGTGCGGCTACTCGCACGTGTTATAAAATCGGGTGTAGATTTGTGCGCACCGGGTTGCGCGCACAAATCTACGCCCGCGTGTAGGTATTAAAATCTGCCCCTAAGTGTTTATATGCTTTCTGTTAGTTATGAAAATAAAACAATATTTATATTTTTCACTTTTGTTTGATTTTAAAATTTAAATCAGTTATGAACCTGACAAACTGAGCAATACAGGGCAGTCTTCAGTAAGGTAGGGTACAATGAAGAAATGTGATTGTGTTAATCTACTTAGGTACAGAGAAATAAAGATCAATAAGTTGCAGGTGAGACCTTTCTATTGGACTCATTTTCAATTTTGACTAGCTTTCGAGAGCTATGCTCCCTTTATCAGATCAGTATCCACTTGCTGCTATAAATGAAGATACCACAGAGAAAGCAGTAAGTGCAATTAGAACAAGATACTTGGCTGCCACCTAGTGGCTGAACCTAACAAAACATGCTGAGCAAATATAACAAGGTCCTCAGTTAATCCCATCTCTCTTATCCATCTGTTATTTTTTTTAATTAATTTGATAAATTACTATTCTTAAATCAAAATACAAAGTCATAAAAAGAAAAAAATCTATTCAAAAATATTAATTTACAAAAAGAGAAGATTCCTGCTCTCAGTTTATAGGGACAGCAAGCACTCTGGAATTAAAAAGAAAATTCAAAAGAAGGTCACACACAGATTTATGACCTAGAGCCCTCATGAGCAAAAGAACATAATTAAACCAAAATAGACAAAATGTAGATATTTCATTCAAATGTTTAAACACAAACCATATTTATACATGGGGAGGCCGATATTCAAAGTGCGCTTAGCGCTATTTAATCGGATATGTACAGCTTATCTGGCTAAGTGGGGATGCCTGAATATTCGGCTATGCTCAGCAGCCACCACTTAGCCAGATAAGTCAGCCGGATAGTCAGTGGGTGGTGCTACTTATCTGATTAATGTATTCGCTCTTCTCCAGTTAATAGGTTACGTTAGACCTGCCATAGAGCTGGCTGATCAGGCCAAATAGCAACTTTATTAATAGATTTAATTAATATTCAGCGGCTAGCCATGCCACTGAATATCCCTTGTAGCTTAGCCAGATAAGTTATATCTGGCTAAGTTACATACACAAATAGCTTCAAATATCAAATCCCTGACGTTTTTGCTCAAATGACCACGGACTATATAATATGCCAGGATGATATCGAAGGAAAACTATCCCAAAGTTCAAAAGTACCTGTTCTTGGGTTCTTAATAAGTTTCTAATATCTGAAATGCTATTGTCATATACATTTTTAAATATTGTTTACCCAGCAATGCTTTAGACTCTTCATAATCATAAAATATATGTCTAGACCTCCAAGACACATACAAAATTTCACTGGACAGAGAAATGCTACATTAAATATTACAGAAACTCTCATATAAAGAAGCAAATGTTTTGTTTTGTTTTTTACTCCTTTCAGAAATTCTGGCTATAACAAAATATATGAATTTTCATATATTATCAGTGTCTTTTTCACAATATTCAAATGTATATCTTTGTCTGATTCTGTATAATACAAGACAGGAACTAGATGACAAGAGATTCCACAGGTAGGGCTTGTGCAAGAGTATTTGGCAACTTAGACAAACCTTTGGGTCATGCACCCCTCCTCCAGCAAAGGACGTCCTCCTATTAATGGCAGTAGCTCCAGCCCAGCTCTCCCATTCTTTGGCGGTATTGGTTCTGGCAGAGCACCCCTTTGAGACCCGAGCTGGCCGGAGTTTGCTGACTGCCTAGTTTGCATAACGGAAGCAACGGTCCTGCCCACAGGCAAGACACATTATCTGATAACACAACGGATGGATTATCTGCTGTATTAAAGATTCAGAACTAGGTTGTAAAGGCCCTTTTCTCCTGTCCAAAATCCCTGATCAAACCTAAATAAAGATGGAAAATCAAAATCCAGCAGTTTTAGATGATAAAGCTATACATTTTCTTCTGGTGAAACCCATAAATTACTCCTCTGAAGACACAGGCAAACTCAAAACTGAGATTTGTTTTCTCAGTGTCTTCATCATTGCCTCATTATGATACTATAAATTCAAAGTAGTAACAGTTTTAGGAGCTTCAGCAAATCACAGCGTATTTCTGCAACATCTACCTCTAATTCTAAAGATTATTCTGCGGTTTTAATAATGTTCTTTTAAAAAAAAATGTCAAACTTCTTATCAAGGTTTTAAATACCATGCAACACAATCTGAAGACTTGTAGGAAGGTCAATAAGTGTTTCTAAATGATCAGAAAACTACTTCCGAAGATCTTAGGAAATAAGTCTCTTTGGCCTGAGAGATGATCTCCACCTCTGCTGATGTTAATCTTTCATGTGAAAAGGATCATCTACAGCAGTGGACTTTCCCAAGGCACTGCTCTGATCCACTTTGACAGCTTTGGGGGCCTGCTAAAACCACTACCCAAAAGAAACTATCAGTCCTTGGGTCCAACAACTGATGCAAACGTCTGACTCAATCTGTTGCTGCAGTGGAGGGAATCATCAGCTGTTGCTCCAATAAGTTGGGGATAGGGTGGTGGGGATATGCTGGCTTCCATGTGACAGCTCACTGAAACGAGGCACGAGACACGTCTCATAAGGAAACGAAAACCATCCGCTCACACACTGTGCTAACAACAGTAAACAACAAAGCACCACTGTAGGCCCTGTTACTGCCAGAAAACACTCCGTGGCTCCAACCACCTTACTTCCCCCAATCATTTTTCAATTTAGGCATAATCTTGCCATTGAGATCAAAAGAGAACTAGGCCTCCAAATGGTGAAACAGAAAATATGCAACAGGTACCAGTGGAAAGGAAAGAAATATTTGATACAGGGAGCTCTAAAGTCAGACCAGAATACAAGAATATCCTATTTTACCTGCATGTTTTTATCTGGTGGTGATATTTTTATGCCTGTGATTTAACTATTTTGTTATATTTAATTTTTTACTGATTGTGGTTTGTTCCTCATCTTGAGCATCTGTGTGGAAAGGCAGATTATAAATTGGAAGTAAATATATAATTTTAAAAAATCTGGTTACAAATTATAAACAGAATCCAAACAAGTATTTCTGTGTTTCTGTTCCAGGAAAATAGAAGGCAATACACTGCACAAGACCATGAAAGAGGCAAACTACAGCAGGATGGCCGCAAAAGAAATGAATCACCAAATGAAGTACCAGAGAATCCTTTATTACAAAAATAAGTGGCTAACAATATCCCACAGCTGATGTTGCTCAGACCTCTGCAGCTCATGCAGCATAAGTAATTAGTCATCTGAGAGGCAAAACAATACTCAGGATCTAACGTTCTGCCTCACAGAATGACCTCCAGCAATTTTCCAGACGAAAATGTCAGGACTATTTCCATGGTGTACGGTCTTGCTGGAGAAGGTTTTCATTAGTCCCTGTCAGGTTCTAACACAAAATCCACCTCCTCAGCCGGAAGTTTCGGTTTAAATACAATATTGTTGTACATGCAGGCTGTTCAGTATTCTCTGAGCTCTTCAGTGTCGTCCGGGTGCTGGATTCTGACCTTGGTAAACTGCCTGACCTCGCACCTGTCTTTCACGGACGGTCCCACGAATACTGAGGCGCTAACCATTAAATGGATGAGAGCAATTTTCAAACACCGTTTGTACCTGGGTAAAACTGTTATTTACCTAGGGAAACTGCCAGTTTCAAAATTGCCCATCCTTCCCCCAGAGAAAACAGGCAGGCTCGGAGGTAGGGGTTTGGCTGCAGGAAGGCAGCAACAGGCACGGTTTCGCATTTTCAAAACTACACGAATTGTTTTCCATGGTTAAAAATACCTGCACAGAAGGCAGCTGCGGATCCCTGCAGATACTCCCCTCCCCCCACCCCCGAGGCAATTTTCCAAAGGGAAAATGTGGGCACTTTCTCTTTCTGAACTGGCAGAAGGTCAGCAGGGAAAACTATGTACAGACTTAGCAGCAATCCACAGAGTCTTGAAAACTTCTCCTCCCTCCCCTCCCCCACTAATGCTTGCCTGTTAAACTAAGATTTTGCTTTCAGTAATTGTGTTTTATTGTTGCTCCCCATCTTGAAAGTCATGGGAGGCGATCACTTAACAAAAGTGGCCCCTTCCATGGATTTGTTTCCACAATGAGCACAACGATGAAGCATCATCTCCACTTGAAAACAATTATAGAAAATACCAGCGTGAAAAAAAATAAAAGTATGCGTTAGCATCTTATCCATGCATTTCAGACGTATTGGAGAAATTACAGAATATATATTTATATTGTATTTGTACAACGCCTCCTCTAGAAATATGGATTGCCAAAGGAGGAGGGCGATAGCACAGAAAATAAATGTATGGTATGTCCTTACGGAATGTAATAGGGGATCCCCTTCCCTTCAGGGAGGAACAGCGGTCAAGAGCCCTCTGGTTCAGTGGAGTCTGCCCAGGTTCCCAATACTACAGAACAGATCCCGAAATACAAATACCGGACCCCTGAACCCCCCACCCCCCCATCCCTGCAGTACAGCAGTAAGAATTCTCTCACACAGCGAAGTCAGAAAACCTTCACGTATACTCAGATCCAAGCAAGCTGGCACTCAAAGATTTCAATATGTTAGGCGAACAGGAACACAAGTACAATGAAATAAGAACGCAAGACTCGCCATACTAGGTCAGACCAAAGGTCCATCAAGCCCAGTATCCTGTTTCCAGTGGAGCCTGACTTATTCAGGCTGTAGGTGTTCAGGTGAGGAGAATTAGGAAGAACACCAGTCTACAAGCGTGAGACCAGCAATCACATCAAAATATTTACTTGAGATACCAGTACTCTTTCAGGAAGAACTGAACAAACTTTCAGTACCTTTGTGTTTGATTTCAAAACTTTAGGCACGATTCTAGAACTGGAATGCCATTTTTAATGCATCAAATTATCCTTGTGCCATCCGATGTGACTGATTCCCGTTAGCTGGTCTCACAGTGGCTTCACAATGGCTCTGAAGTTTTTACAGTCAAATCAAAACCACCTGAAAGTGCTTTATTAGGAGTTAACATTTCTTTAAAGAAAATGCCATCCATATGCAGCAAAAGGCATGCAAGATGGTTACCCATTAAAAATAAATTATATTGTCCTTGTTTATCTGAGTGGAGAGGAGATAAGTTTTAAAAACCAAGGGCTTTGACATTCTTGAGTGGCAGAAACACCACCCCGTGCTCATGTTCTGCCGTGGTGGAATTGCACCAAGGTTTGCAATGCAGCCTGATTGGGAGCACCAAGACTTAGACCCTTCAAGAATCACCTACATCACAGGTGGCAAACTCCGGTCCTCGAGGGCCACAAACAGGCCGGGTTTTCAGGATATCCACAATGAATATACATGAGATAGATCTGCATGCTCTGCCTCCAATGTATGCAAAAAACTTCTCATGCATATTGATTGTGGTTATCCTGAAAACCTGGCCTTTTGTGGCCCTCGAGGAACGGAGTTTGCCACCCATGATCTAGATAATGACATCAAAGTCCAGCCTTCTGTCATCAATTATTTTAATTATTTAATTATTTTAATTGTTTTGTTATTATTTTATTATGAAACTATGTATTTAAATCTTTTCATTTAATTTTGGAAAAACAAATATTTTTAAATGGATATTTGTTAAATGTAAACCGATGTGATTCCAACGCCGGGATAGCGGATATAAGAATGTACTTGACTGAATGCAGCTATTGAACTCTTCTTGTTGGTTATTTTGTCACAGAAAAATGATGAAAATCTTTGTCCCCTGAAGCAGGACCTCAAGGGATGTGGTCCGAAACACGATCGTGTTGGGTTGTGCAGATAAGTACTTTTGATGTTGAGTTCAGTGACTTTTGAAAAGTGACTATGTTCATTGGCTTTGAAAAAAAGAAAAAAAGATTTAATTCAAAAAAATGGTGATTGGTGAAAAATGACAAATACCAAAAAAATATAAAGTAAAATGGACCCAGAACCATGAGATAGAGTCTGGTAAAAATACCATGACCCTGGGAGGAGAGGTCCCACAAATATATGTTAGCTTGCTCTTAATAAGCTTTAAGAGAAGACCAGGTGTACCGACATTTTGAAGCATTGTTTACAACTGGGGTACCCGGAATACATATGGTATAAGAGCCAATATTGTGTGATTGATATGTTCTCATGAAACATCAGTATATAAAAATTAATAAATAAAAATAAAATAAAGGCAAGTATTATTTGTCTTTATTTTGTCAATAAAAGCTCAAACTGACATCAATATTTTGTTCTTTAAAATGACAAATGATGCTCCTCGAGATGGCCTACTAAAACATTTTCAGCAGAATTTTGTCCCCAGGGTCACTAGATCAAGCATGCTAGACACTAGATGCCACTCTTATCGCTTTGCCACCCAAACAGACCACATCCTGCCAGCAGCAGTCCAAAACCAGACTGCAGGGCTTCCTGAGAGCTGCCTTTGGCTGCCGTCATGAGCCCGGAGGTAAATATTGGGGAGGAAGGTGGTAAGGCTTTCTCCTCTCCATGCCCAATTCCTGGCCTTCACTCCCTGGCTCTTATTTATTACATGGTGCTCAACTCCCTACTTGCCTGCTGGAGAGGCCATTCCTGCTGCCTCCTGGGAGAGAAGACAAGCACATCTTGGATGGGGGACTGCCACAGGGCTAGCACATCCCAACAGACAAACTAGGCAGTCGCCTAAGGCGTCAGCCATTAGGGGGCGGCCAAGAGCAGCCACATGATGCCGCAAGCGGAGCCTATCCCACTCACAGCCAAGAGGAGAAAAGACTTGCGGACCGCAAGCAGCAGAGACTCAGCAGGCCGCGAACAGCGCCTGTGTGTGTGTGAGAAGGATTGTGTGTGTACGAGAGGGCAATGGTGTTAGCGAGAGAGAGGGAGGGAGCCTGGGTAAGGGTGCGTGAGTGAATGAGACAAGGAACCTAAGTGTGTGTAAGAGAGGGGGGCCTGTCTGAGTGAATGAGGTCAGGACTGGAGCCGGGGCCTGAACCGGGGATTCGAGGGGGACAAGCACAAGATAGAAGATTTGTCTAGGGTGCTTAATACCCTTGCACCAGCCCTGACTGCACAGCTAACACCAGGATGCAGAGAGGCAAAAGGAGCAGCAAGATCAAGCTGTATACACCATGGCCCCCTCCCAAATTCACCCTGTGGGGTGGCCCACAATGAGACTTATGAAGGCCAGAGACTTTAATCTGAAAGGCTGTGCTCATGTTGTGGCTTGGAAGTCTACAAAATTTTTAGGGTTCTCATGCTACATTTAGAGCTAGATCTTATTTTATAATCATATATTTCACAGTACAATTTCCTGCTTTGTCGTCGTAGAGGAGGAGATACAATGCCGCTGAGTGAAACAATACATGTGCAAAGTGCTAGCAGATGTTTTCAATCTGGAGAAAATGTATTTATTGAAATCTTAGGAGGTTCTGATACCTTTTTGTGGCCAAACAAAATTGACCTTGTAGTGCATGAGCTCTGGAGACCACACACACACACACACGCACATGCCTGCTTGGCATAGGCTCGTGCGTTCCAAAATCCTGGAGGTTAGACCAATATAAGGTATCACCGCCTCCTAAAGCCCCAGTAAAATATAAGTGAGGGAAAACAAATGTTGGAAACAATCCACTGATCCTTGGCCACCTGTTAATTCTTTTTGTAACTTGCTTTCTTAAATTACCTTTTCCTGCCATTTCGTTCAATATTTACTGGACGCAGGCGAGGCTGACAACAACCATCCAAAGAGAAACTACCAAAGAAGTGCACAGCACTGCCACTGAACATCCAGGCCGGGCCATCCTGTAAAGTCTGAAGTGTACCTGTTTTACAGTCCTAACGTTATAGCTAAAAGGGATACCAACTCACCATCCTAATAGGAATAAACCTTCCAATATCTCCCCCACCCTCCTCTTTTTTAGTACATACTTGAAAATATTTTAGCTCCCAGGTTTATGATGTAATTAGTTGAACGTTTGTGAGCAGAGTGAGCATAACACTCAAACAAATGCATGATGGAAACCGCTGAGGTGCCCAGGTGCTTGACACAAGGTTGGTCAGGTCGTTCCAAAGAAGCTGTCTGCTGAGCTCCACTCAGTTATTGTGCTACTGAGCTATTGTTTCCTACTTTTAGGAAATGAGCAAAAACATCATATTTTCCCCTTTAACCAATAAATTATTTAGTGGGGAGGGTGGATAAATGGGTAAATTCAAACTTGTACTTGAAGGGACGTCATCTTGAGTGCATTCATGCAACTATGCTGTGCATACGACATTCTCACATGTGCAAGGCTTGTGGGAAAATCCTACATGGCTCAGAAACTCTAAAGTTCAACAAAGATTTTCCCGAAAAAATGCTGTACTTTCCTGATGCGTCTTTCATTTTTTCTCAAAGGGGCCCACGTGAAACCTTGATTCCTCATGCAAATTGTTTGCATTGCAAGAGGTTACATAAGACATAAGCCCAGGCCAGCTGAATCTGTTGCACAAAGTCCCTCTACCCAGGGTTTACGTTTGATTAAGAGAGCAGGTGACAGAAAGGTAGGGAACGTACCTGGAAGTCCTGATCATCAATTCCAAACCTCTCTCTCAAGTTGCGGAAGACCATCGGACAGTATTCCTTAAATTTAAAGTGGCTTGGCATGTTTTCTCTGAAACAATAGAAAAGTTCCAGTAACCATTATTCAGGCACACATTTATTGGATCGAATTATTACAGAACAACAAAAATCTTTGGGCCCAGCATACAGTTTTTTTTGCTCATACTGGGATTACACTGGGGGAAAAGAAGTGATCGGCTAATTGGAGAGTACAATTGTATTACTTGGCTTAAGACCTTAGCATGAAGTGATACCATGTGTCATCTGTGCTCTTTTAAGACTGTCAATTTCTGGGCAAGCTGTCACCCCACATGCATTGTGGGAAGCAATAGTGACTGAACTGTACATTATATTTAAATTGATTTTCCAGTATTTAAGATTTTACATTAGTTGACATAAGCAAAATGTCTCTACATAATTATTTATTTATCATCATTTATCACGTGCTTTACCAATAAGTATTTATCGCCCAAAGCAATTTACAAAAATAAAACATATGCAAATAAAATATTACAATGATTACAATTTAAAATTAAAACATATTCATTAAAAACAAAAAATATTTGAGATTTGCTTGATGGGGCAGTATAATGATGGATCAAAAAATAAGATGGACACAGAGATGGTTTTATTACACAATGCTATCCATTACTAGATATTCAGTGAACATAGGTGAATTGTTAAAGGGTTAAAAAAAAAAAAAAAGCCTAAAAGCCTACCAAAGATAGAAAAAAAAAAACACAAAAGAGTAACAGCAGTCTCAAACTAAAAAAAAAAAATTGATTTTTTTTTTTTTTATTAGTAATATCCTAATGGTTTTGGTCCCTGAATGGGACCTTCATCAGAGTAACTGATGTCATCTATTAGAAATGAAAAATGAATATATATATATATTTAGTTTGGTAGTGTCTGCTCCAACCTTGTTTTTGCATTATAAAAAGAAACAAAAGATATGTTGACATCACCTTGATGAAGAAGAAAAGAAATATGAATTAGTGATACAAGATAATCATGAGGCAACATCAGAGTTATAACAAGTATGATGGTTCACTAATAGATTTCTTAGTCCCTGTGCAGAAATTGGTACCTGAGAACTGAAAAGCAAGGTCTGGCTAAGATCTGGATAGGCTAAAAGGGAAAATAAGCAACCTTGCTGCACTAGAAGACTACATTTCCCAGGGGCCACTTGTTCTCTAACCTGAGGAGAGTTTCAGCTGGGAAGAGCTGGTATTAGGTGGCGTCACTAACCCCACATAGATTGGCTATTAGCTTTTGGGGAGAGAGGGGGCAGCTTTGCCCGCCCAAACAAACATCCCCTATCAAAGCAAAGCAGCTTTCTCACTTTTGGAAGGAGACTCGGATGAGGGTGCCCCAGAGACAGGACTTTCCACACTGTGGCTTTTAAGTTAAGTGATATTTTTCTTTTGCCATGCTGCCTAAGCAGGACATTGCCACAAACTGCTAATTGAAAATGAAATGAAAAGCTTTGTAGACGTGGATAAGGGAAGCAACACAAGGTCGATGAGCAAGCTAGAACCTAGTAAGGCTGTAATCTGTTTTGGAGTTAAGATTTTTTTTGTTTTCCTGCTGAGCACTGCCCAGGTTGTCTTGCTGCACCAGAGGACTCTAATGTATTCAAAAGCAGTAAAGAGAACGCATGTAATGGCAGCAGCGTGCAAAGTGCTCTTATAAGCAGAGACTTTGTGATTTGCCTAGGAGTAAACCCCTCATCCCTCTATAAGCAGTAATTGTGAAGGGCACAGAAGCAGTTTGTCCGGTGTCTAAATTAAAAGCTGCACAGAAGAAAAAATGATGCATGACACTGTAGCAGTGGGTAAAGAACTTCAATAAGGGGTAACTTTTAAAAGCCCTGTGCACCGGTGCGCCTATGTTGCATAGGCGCGCGCAAAGCCCCAGGACGCGCGAAAGTCCCAGGGCTTTGCTTGGGGAGTGTGTCGGGGCGGCGCGGCATTCGGGGGCGTTCCAGGGGCGGGGCCATGGGCGTGGTGCCGGCCTGGGGACGTTCAGGGGGCATAGCTGAGGGCTCCGAAGCAGCCCCCAGGCCGGGGAATTTTCGACAAAGGTAGCGGGGGGGGGGGGGGGGGGGGCGGAAAAAAGTTCCCTTCAAGGGCGCTCCGATTTCGGAGCGGCCTTGAAGGGAACGGGGAAAGCCATCGGGGCTCCCCTCGGGCTCAGCGTGCGCAAGGTGCACAAGTGTGCACCCCCTTGCGCGTGCTGACCCCGGATTTTATAACCTGCGCGCGACAGCGTGCGCATGTTATAAAATCAGGCATAGATTTGTTTGCGCCGGGTTGCACGAACAAATCTACACCCGCACACGTATGTTTTAAGATCTGCCCCTAAGTGAACAGAGACCGCAAAGTGCCCAGAAATAAGCCTCTCCTCATTTTATAAACTGCAGTACTGAAATGCATAGGAATATTGTTTTTTTGCTTTTTTTTTTTTAAAGCTACATTTGTGATATGCACAGAAGTAAAATGCCAGGCTTAATTAGTAATCTGTATGCGAGAGCTGCATAGGGGCAGACCACCTCCTCCTACGAAGCAAACAGAAACCTTTAGCCTCAGAGAAGGAAAACCCTCCCTAAATAACTAATTATGCCTAAAAATACCTAGGGGTGAGCTGGCCCCTGATTAGTAAAGCAAAGTGTTAAAGCAATACTGGGGTGAACGCCTACCTATTTACCAGATACTGGAAGCTAAAGCCAGGACCAGTTATGTCCAGTGGCCTCAGCGATGTTAGAGAAGATTGCCCAGAACCGCCTAGATTGGAGAAAGCAGCTAGGATCAAGAGCAGCAGGCTTAAGGGTGCTGTTTGTGAAGAAAGCCTGTCGTCTTATGGTCTCTGTTTGGGCAGAAATGACAACAGCTTTGTTTGAGCCCAAGAACTTGGACTGTGATTTGTTATGGGAGGATTGTAATTCTGCTGGGGCAATAAAGGGGAGATATGCCCGAATGGAAACGGTACCAGTGAGATTTACTAATAAAAGTAACTAAAGGAATAAATGAACTTTCTCTTTTGGACATTAAAGAGACAGTTATTGTCTTGAGATCCTGAAAACCTAGTTGAGAAGGTGAACTAAGGAAATGTTACTGTGGATCCCCGGTTAGAAGAGGGGTTCAGAAGTGATATCTCCAGGAGCCCCCGGAGAGAATGGGGGGGGGGGGGGGGTCATCATTGATATCACGAGGAGCCCTGCCCCAGCCCAGTGAAAGCAGGGGCCTAGGAGGGATGCAGGGAAGGTGGGATCCCCATACATCACCACTGCAATGCCTTGATTTCACTGACTTGCACTGTTCCCGGGGTTCGTCTCCATCCAAGCCCAAGTCGGTTGCAGCTACCATCCAGGGTACCAGTACGCCCTGAGGCTTGTGACTCGTTACACAAGGCATCTCGGCTCCCAGGACAGGCAAGCGTAAATGTGCCTCTCCCCTCTCCTTCCACTCTGATTTCCAGTCCTCTCTCCACTCCAATCGGGATGGTAGGAGGAGGGCTGCACTCCTCCTGACTTTTCATTTGCTGTTGGCGCATTCTTCTTTTTTTACTCATTTTTTTTTTGCCCTGGCCTGCTGCTCCTTTCATCCACCTGGGCAATGAGCATGGCTGGATTTAAGAATTTGGTGCCCACAGGCTGAGGATTAGGGATGGGGAGTTTCGCCCCTGGAAATCAGAGAGCAGCAGGGCAATTTTCTGAACTTGGTGTCCTAGGCACATGGCAATGTGGCAAATAAATAACATCGACATTCGCTATAACTGATGTGACTCCGCCCTCCCACAGCCCAAGAGTCTTTCCTTCAAACAAATCACAGCAGAGACAGAAAAACCTGAGTGAAAAGGCCGCAGCTTTATTATTGACAGAATGAACAATAATTCAGTACATGAGCAACAGGTCTCACATGACACCAACTGTCTGACCCTTGCAGTCCGCCATGTTACCTAGCAAGACAGCCATAAAGCCCGACCCCCCCCCCCCCTCCATGTCCTTCCAAGCAAGGGGGTCTCCCCCAACTGACAAAGTCAGGCCACCTGGCTCAGGTGTGTGGCCTGGGCCGCCCACGGTAGTTGAGTCCTCCCTCCGACGCTTCGCCTGCTTCCCTTTGTTCACGTCTGCACCCCCCCCCTGCCCGCGCGCCCTTCCGCGCACCCAATCTCAATGACCGGGGCTGAGAATCGGCCATGGTGCTCTTCCCGGCTCCCCCTGCATGGAGACCGACCACGCTGCCTGCCTCGCCAGATCGCTGCTGGCTGCCGACGATTAAAGAGAAAAGGAGGGTGTCCTACAACCATAGCGGACTCCCATGCACATCCGCTATTACCTGTGCGAGGGCGGGGGGGGGGGGGGGGCGTGCCACACTTTGAATATGCCAGGATGAGATTCGCAAACATTTCGCCTCACCAGTGTGTGTTACCTGCCCGCTGTCTCAAAACGCAGGAGCAAAGAAAAGGGGTGGTACTGGAAAAGCAACCCGTTAAATCTGGCTTGCGACGTCATCCGTTGGTGCCGCTCTCGCAATGCAAGCCCGTAAGTGGAGGGATGGCATAATGTGCTGACCCTCCCTCGACCCTTGCGAGGGGGGGGGGGGGGATGGTCCCGACCCATAGCCTTAATGTTAATATTGGGCCACTGGGCATTCTAGCGCGTGCCCTCATAAATGTTTGAATTTCTGGCCTGAACATTCGCCAAGCCATGAACGACTCAAGTCCCCTTCTCTCAGGAGTCTGAAACTAATTTCATTTCACAGGCCTCAGCTAACACAGCAGGTCAGTGTAGCAGTGTAGAGATCCTACCAAATCCCTAACAGAACCCATATGGAATAATCAATTGTTATGGGGAAAGAATAGAGAATTGGTTAGTGGGGGTGCGTAACTGCCCTATGTGGAGCCTAGAAATATTGAAACACTTGCCACCATCTTAGGGTATGGACTGTTCAGAGATCCCTTGGGAGGCAGCTTGCCATTATGCTATTTCCTGATTGTATTGATTTTTCTTGGGTCTCTAGGGTTGAGATCTGGATTTAGTAAAGTGGAAAGAGTGCCTTTGTCAAGCCTTAAGATGTCTCCTTGGGAACTTTATGTTGTTTTTAGGAGGAGGGAGTTGTCTACCTTCCTTTCTCTATGGTTGGTTTCCCTTTTCTTAAGATTTTTATTTTTGTGACCTGAGTCCCCTAAGCATCCAGGGATTCCAGGTAATAGCATCCCAGAGGAACAGGGTCACTCAAACAGAGAGTGCAGAGAGACTAGTGGAAGTCCTGAGGGGGAATGGATCTGGGCTAACTCCTAAGGAGAAGAATGTGAAGAGCTGTGGCACCCAACTGGTTTCCCCACAACCATCTCATTGAGATCACCAGGGAAGAGAGCAGCCTGGAGGTACCGACAGGGAAATAAGAGAGTGATTAACAACTGGACTAAAGGTATGGAAAATGGGACTTTAATTAAATCTAAATTGGGAAAATATCATCCTATCCACCAAATTTTGGGAGGAAGCTCCAAAACTACCCCACTAATTGGAAAGGATTAGGATTCAGAAAAGAAATGGACGTCAGTAGCAGAGTAAATTAATTGGAAGCTTAAAGTCACAAATTTATTGAAAGAAGTAAAGCTGTAAATGGACTGAAGCGAATAAGGACTTGTAACTGAGCATTCTCATCAGCTTTCCATCTTTACTCAGTAAAAGTTAAGTTGGGAACCAACACTTGCTTCCTGTGCTATTATTTTTGCTGTTTACCACAATGTGATTATTAGTGCTGTACACTGTAGACTTGATTATTAACTAACACGCAGGGCTTAGAGTCTTTACCTCAACAGGGAATCCTGAACACCAGATTGGTTTAACATCAAGTCAGAACTTTGCTACCCGATCCCTTTATTTGAGGAGTGGCTCCTGGGGTCTTTATCTGGGATTACCAGCCCAGGGGTTACAGTAGCATGGGATTTCTAATCGATAAGATAGGACTACTTACTTCCAAACTTGGCACTGACAGTCAGTGATAAATTATGGATGCATCCATGGAGAGAAACCAGGGCAGGCGGTTCCTTGCATTTGCTCTCTTTTCTGTTTTGACGGCAACATTTCAGTGTGAATTCACGGACGTAAAAGACTTATTTTGTTTCCATGGAGCATGCTTATTGCATATAGGGACAGTAACTGTAAAACGAGTACACGTGTGCCCACATATGCGCTTAGGTGGGCAAAAGCACACATGTGCTGGAATTTTTAATCATCCGTGCAAGTGCGTATGAATAAAATACACCTAACTCCCATATGTGTGCTCCTAATTTTAAGTGGTTACATGAGGAAACATTCATAGCGTATCTTTCCTTAGGACTTGTTGGTTTTTACATGCACAAGTGAGCAAATTGTAAACCATGTGCGTGTGAAGGAAATGACCAGTTTGCCCGGTCTATCTCTAGGTCATCAAGATCCCTCTGGTTCCTCAGCCTGCACTCCCCCCAGTTTACCCAGACTCCTCATCCAGTCAGTTTTGGCTGTAATGAGTTCTATTTGGACTTGCACCTGAACAAGAGCAGAACAAATATGCACAGGTTTTAAAAATCAGGACTTAT
Source organism: Rhinatrema bivittatum (assembly GCF_901001135.1). NCBI lineage: Eukaryota > Metazoa > Chordata > Amphibia > Gymnophiona > Rhinatrematidae > Rhinatrema > Rhinatrema bivittatum. The sequence goes on along the minus strand of NW_021821384.1, from coordinate 48,610 downwards.
GTGCATAAATAAATGTTGGTCCCACTCCTGAACACTCCAACCTGTCCCTAATCTGCTCCCTTCTGTTGTGTGCGCATATACACGCATAATTTACCAGTTTTAAAATATGAGTTGCTTGTGCTCGGCCCACATACTCGCAAATATGGGCCTTTTAATGTGAGCGACTCTTTTAAAGTTCACCCCTTACTTTTCAGATAAAGCAACATGAAAAAAAAAGGGGAAAGTAGAATTTCACTATATTGACGAGCTGACTTTGGAGTAAGAGAAAATGGTCAGCATTAGGCCACACTAGAAATCAACAATTGGCTTGGGGCTAGCAGGGCATAGGTGAATAGCTGAGATGAAGCATGGGGTGAGGGGGTCCCTGGAATACAGAAAGGATCTCCATCTGTGCACGAGCAGCCTCGGAGAAGGCCTCCCTGACAGCCTCCAGCTGAATTTTCCAGGGCAGCTGGAGAAAACAGTTTAAGCACTATTGGTCAAAATAAAGAAGTCTTTCAAGTGGATGGACTGGATAATCTAATTTAACCTAAAATAATGGAGATAAAGTTGCATACACTGTTACAGCCTGAGGGGGAAAAAAATGCTATTCTTTTAATGTATACCTGCTACCTGTAAATATTTATCACATCTACAAAAAGAAATGAATACTGTTACTGACACTGGCTGAAACCCTTCTGTTGGGGGAGCGCTTGGGAGCGGTCCTGATTCCGGGGAGATTGGTGTGCCCTTGGACCATGGCACGACTGCAGAGGAGCTCCATGGAAGCGCCAAGACAGGCAAGACGTATCCAAGCATGGGCGGACAGGCTGACAACCAGGAGCCCTGACCTCTGCCGAACCTGAACGCACCAGAAGAGACCCAACACCACAATGCTGGTCTCCGGCCACTCGATAGCCCTTTCGGACCTGCCACCTGGAAACGTCAGATGCGATAGGACGGACAGAGGTCGAGGACAGGCGATGGCACTGCAACAAGACATGGACACTTGGAGACTTAGGCAGGTTCTACCCCTCAGGGCGCCCTACTCAGCCCTCTGTGGGCTGGTCATAAACCACCCTGCCCCACTGCGTGCCCTATACAACCTGAAGAGGCTGGTCACGGACCACACAGCGAGCGGGACATGCGCAGGACTGAGGCTCAGGACGAAGGAGGGATCCGGGCAGAGCTTGAAGAAGGATCCAGCCGGAAGAGGACTGCAGTGACCGGAAATGGACACCGGATCAGATATGGATTTACTCCCAGGAAGATCGGCTGGATGTGAGGTCCGGCGGGTGAGGCAAGGCTTGAACCCAGAGCTAGGAACTAGCGGATCAGGGATCACCAAATACAGGAACTGGAACAACTGGAAACAGGTATCGAAAAACTGGACCATCCAAGGACATCCAGAGAGAGGAGCTGGAGGGAAGGAGGACATCTGGAGACAAAGACATCTGAAGACAGGAACATCTGGACATCTGAAGACGAGGAGACTGAATCCGACGAGAGACCAGGAACCATGGACGACGACAAGGGAATTTCCACGAAGAACAGAGTGCCTTGAAGAAGCGAAGAGGAACCTCGGAGCCTCCTGGAAAGAAGAGCTGGAACTGAAGAGGAATCCAGGAGCGGACTAGCTCCTTGCGAAGGCGCTGTAAGGACTGGCGAAGGGCCCTTTTATAGGGCAGAAGAGGAGACACCCAGATGACATCATCATGTGGGGCTACTCCCACTGTGGGCCCTTTAAGAAGGCAGGAGAGGTGCGGGCACACGCCTAGGAGGCAGGACCACGGAGAGCGGCATCCAAGTCGTGTGGGGCTACTCCCACCGTGGGCCCTTTAAGAAGGCAGGAGAGGTGCGAGCACACGCCTAGGAGGCAGGACCACGGAGAGCGGCATCCAAGTCGTGGAGGGCATGCGGGAGCGGCACTAGGCCGCAAGGCAGGTCCTGACATCGGCTCCTCTAGCTGCAGGAGGATCGATGACGGCGGCCACCGGGCCACAAAGGCAGGACAACGGTGACGGCTCCGACCGCCGCAAAGACAGCCAGGAACAGCACTAGGCCGTGAGGCCAGGACCTGGCGACAGCGGCATCATGTCACGAGGGTGACTGGGTGTGCGGTGGCCCTGCCGCGCAGGAGAAATGACGGCAGTGGCTCCCTGTTGCTGCATGGCAGGAAGATGATGTCAGCGGCCTCCGGGGATGCAGAGGCAAGATGACGGCGGCTTCAGGCCGCAAAAGACAGCGTCAGGGCAGCTGGCAGCAGAGGTAAGAGGCTGCTCTCGCAGCTGGGCCCGCTAGCATCGCAACACCATCTACACCTACGCTGCACACGAGAAATGGAGTAAACTATTTTGGCATTCAAACGATAGACGTGAAATCATTCTGAATCACCGTGAGGAGGCTCAGCCTGTGCCACTGACATGTTATAGGTGGCGGGAAAGTGTGAAGCATGAAAAAAATAAGGCAAGCTTTGCCATTATAAATGCAGAACCTAAATATTCAGTGTCAACTGTCACTTAACGCTTGCTGTCCTCTTCATAACCTCCATTGTCCATGGAAGTCGTTCGTCAGGAAATAAAGAGGGTCTGGCACACAATACCATCCCTGCATCAGAAGACCAAAAATGCCTTGGTACCGCCATCTGCTTTACTCAGCTATAACGAATGCTATTAACTCTGCAACTGAATTAAAGGATTTCTTACCACCAGCCATTTAGTTCATGCTAAAGGATCCCTACAAGTAAATGAGAATGAGGAACACCGTATAATTTAATTAGGAGGACCTTGAGGGGGGACTATAAATTACTGCAAGACAGAGCTGATGATTAGAGCGCATTAATAGCTCCATGACCAGCTGAATGAATGGTATCCAGCTACCAGGTAAAGGCCACACGTGTAATCAATTTGCACTGCGAACAGTCATTCAGGGGGAAAAAAAAAAGGAGCAATTAAGAAGCTTTTCCTTCCCTTTCTCCCTCCAACGGAAAAATCTCTCTTTGGATTAAGTCTGCCCAGTTAACTTAGTGACCACGGGTAGATGCCTGCTTTCCCATCGCTGAACCTATCCCACAGTTTTGGCAATCGTCAAGACGGTTTCCTCCACCCCGACACTGCTTAAACATGAAGCAGATCATCCTTTCTTTTTTTTTTTTTAAACAATGTTTTCACTGCAAAAATATACTCGGCAGTTTAAAGAGAACAAATGTTGTATTCCAGAACTGGTCCCCACTGGGCTGGCATTCTTTAATCCAAAAGGCAGACCCGACCCAGTGGCAGGTGCTGTGCGACTATACATTTTACACTATACACCTCTATTTTGAATTATACATCATGAGCTGTAATGCATAATGCTGTTTAACCTCAGTCTTTTATTCATATTGGTTTTTTTTTCCATGTTTTTGATTGACAGCAATAAAAATTATAAATAAAAAAAAGAAGAAGATTCCCCGGGTCAGCCAGGGCTGGCAATGCTGCCGAGGTACCAATTCATAGTCCACCACCATCCCCCAGTGTGGGAGGGCGGCACGGCCAGTGATTAAGGGCATCAGAGTCGAGAAGGAGGCCTTCTGTATGCCCTCCCCCCCCCAGCCCAGGACTGTCCACCACAATGTTGGAAGGGGTGGTCTGGGGGTGGGACACAGAGTAAGGGGGAAATCCCTGGCCGGGGTGTGCATGAAGGCTCACGGAGTCCGATCCCCCGCCCTGGCTCTGAATGAGCTGGAGGAAGGTACAAAGGAGTGGAAGGACACTGCAGAGGCAGAAGAAAAATCCAAGATGCAGGAACGGGGAGTGATAGGAGCTGAACAGTCCTTAGCATTTCCTGGTAAGGATATTACTATCTGTGGCATGAAAAAGAAGATCATCAAACAAAAAGTCTTCAGAAAAACGGTAACCTGTCTGCCGAGTTATAAAAGGTCAGAAAGCGCCAGGACCTGGAGCACCGCTCAGTGCTTTTAAATATACGTCGTGTTAAGATATTTTTTTCAAAACGCTGAAAAACAATTAAATAGGCTGTCAGGACCACAAAATTGCACAGGAACACAGTTTTCATGGGGTTTATTTAGTTTTTGTATCTGGTTTTGGCAAAAGATCCATGAACTATAAAAGTAAGTAAATAAATAAATAATTAGTATGGTGAGGGGATAATCTGTCTGTACCCGCCTCCCTCTCCTCCCCTACAAGGGCTCACATCTGCCAGACCTCACCGGAAACAGACGCCAATCTGAAAACGGAAAGTCCCTGGAGGCCAAGCCTGGGCAGCTATCGTCAGCACCTGCTTCCTGGAACCAGAGGCCGTCCGTCCTCTGCCTCACTCACGGAACCAGAGGCCGTCCGTCCTCTGCCTCGCTCACGGAACCAGAGGCCGTCCGTCCTCTGCCTCGCTCACGGAACCAGAGGCCGTCCGTCCTCTGCCTCACTCACGGAACCAGAGGCCGTCCGTCCTCTGCCTCACTCACGGAACCAGAGGCCGTCCGTCCTCTGCCTCGCTCACGCCACATTCTAAGATTCGGGCTTTGTGTTCTGAGAGAGCCGAGCCAGTAAACGTTGAATCGACGCATGCGCTCCATTTCCCTTCATTTCTCTCCCGCTCTTCGGTGTCCTAAGCACTAAGTAAGGCAGGGTGGGCAACCCCAGTCCTTGAGGGCAGCCAACCAATCTGGTTTCCTGGAGAAGCAGAAAGTACCCCGTCTGGGCTGAGAAACAAGACTATTTGGCATGTTTTGGTCACCATAAAGAAAAAGGACTGGTTTGCAGCCCTCCAGAACTGGAGCTGTGCCTTCCCGACGTGAGGTCAATAAAGCAGAGGGGTTCCAAACCCGGCCTCGGAGGTTCAGTGCCTCTGCAATGAAAATTCATAAGACATACAGCATCTCTGACAACATCTGATCCATGGGCCATTCGGCTTTGCATATTTTGGTTACCCTGAGAAATCCAAACCTGGCTGGGCTAGCATCTTCTTCTCCTTCTCTTTAGGAGAAACAGGAAAATGTAGTTTGGGACTGAAAGCACTGGCACACAGTCAGCAAGCAGGCAGGTTGCTTCTATAGAAATATGATGCTGACTGAGGGATCTCTGCCAGAGATGGGCGTATGTCCTTAGGTAAAGCACTTCTCCCAGTTCCATCTCCCACATCAGCACATCTTAATGCAGTCAGAGGAAGGGTCCTCTCTGTAACCGGCCCAAAACTGTGCAACTCTCTTCCACTGGATATACGTTTAGAGGCGAGCATACAACCTTTTAAGGAACAGCTAAAACCACGGTTGTTCGCACAGGCATTCAACAATGCAGTATGACTTCTCTTAGCCACTCCCCCTGTGAATCTAGACTATTGCAAAGAATGTCTATTATAAACCCTATTTTATAACTAGTTTGATATTGAATGAATTTCATGTATTTTATTATTTTGTAAAAATTAAGTATATTCGAATTTTAGATGTTTTTACTATTTATAGGGTTATTTATTTGTTTTAAAGCTTTTTAGGACACATCATTAAAGACTGTCCACAGATACAATGTAAACTGACATGAAGTGTACACAATGTGTTTCGGTATATAAAAAAGCCTAAATAAATAAATAAATGTGTGTACAAAAGAGAAACTTTTAGTATATTTAAGAAGCTAAATGCACCTGACATCCCTGAGGACAGTATCATATTAAAAGTTGCTATGGCGCTGGTCTTAGGGCCAACTGGCATCATTCTGAAGAGGACACAGACAGGGCAGGAGGCAAATGGGCATCTCTGCTGCTTCTTTTACTTCTCTGTTGACCCCACTGGAGGGGTATTTCAGGGCTGGGGTAGTTCCTAGCTCCAGTATTATTTCGGGAAGGGGGAAGAGAAGTGTCAGAGAGATTCTGGGGCAGGCCTCAGAGCAGGCCATGGGTCAGCGGGGTAGGTCATGTGTGGGGGGTTTTTTTTTTCAAAAGAAAATGAAGAAACCCAACAAAATTCATGGGCTTTCTATTTCATTTTGAAGATGTAATGAAACAGAATAGGAAATGTTGTTGACATTTCCTGTCTCGTTTCAAATGCATGCACATCCCTACTTGTTATCAAATTGCCCAACCAACATGAGGGTTAAAGTCCATAGGTCTGTGCTGTATGCGTATAAGTTTAACTGGATTGAGTGGCAGCCTTCCCCGGGGCAGAGATGGGCAGGTTATTGGACTTAATGCATACTTTGGTATTTTCAAAAGAATGTGTGTAAAGTTTCCTGAAAAATGTCTCTGGACATTTTAGCAGGTGAGTGGATAGTTTTGGTGGTATAATTTTTCAAGAGACTACATTCTCAGAAGTTTGCTTTGAAATCTGGTATATCTTATGTGCATTTTTGACAATGTACTTATGTGAGTTGTTACTTTATGGGTAATTTTGTCCCAGTACTGTAGATTTTTAAAATTAATTAAAAAAAAAAAGTATAGTACTGGTACTTTGTGGGTAATTTTCTAACAGCTCACATGAGAAAGTTGGCAAAAACACATGTATGTTATACTAACTGCCCAGGATACATACAGCTATAAAAACATACATTATTTAAAAATGTATAATACTGATATTTTAAATATACCAAACATTTAGCTTCTTGTAGAATATAGACTGCATGCCTAGCTCTAGATACACAGCAGTAATAACTGAGATTTACATAGTATTTTTCAGCTTCACAGATTCCACAATCAGCACCACAAATGAATACTGCAGAATCATTGCATGCAGCCATGGCTGGGATGCACTGCTAGTTAACAATTGCAAAGCCAGAGGAAGAGAGAATTTAAGCGCTATTACCCAGCTCCGACAGGTTACGGCGCGGCACGGGCAGACAAAAGTGCTGGGAGCTAAACATGCCGGCTCGGAGCTCTCTGTGGTAGCCACTAATCCTCCCCTTCCCCCAACATTATCAGTCATCTAATTCACAAGCATTTTGGTTTTAGCTGCTGAAAGCCCAACAAGTTTGGATGGGTATATTTTTAGATTTTGTCTGAGCCATCAGGCATCCAAATGCATATGGATTTGTGCTTAACAATAACATACACACACAAAGAAGGGAACAGAGAAAACAATATACCATGTGCAAAACAGATTCTCTCCTCCCTCATATTGCAGTACAGATGTTTATTTTATTTTACAAATGTATAACTCGCCTTATCAAAATAAAACATGTAAAAAAAAACAAAAACAAAAAACATTCCTTAAAATAGTAAAATGATTATGAAATACAAAATAAAACTCAAAATTAAAACTTATCAAAACAACAAAAATCAAATAAATATACCAGGTATACATATCTTGACTTTCAAATAACCAGGGCTATTAAAATCTGGAAAATGCCTCCCTGCCACAACCAATTACAACCACTATGACCACAGAAATAAAAAAAATAAAAAAATAAAAAAAACAGATGTAAATGAAAACAGGGCTAGAAAGGCCCTTGCAAGGTGACAACCTTGCAAGTTGTCACCTACTAGGTCTCTGTAAATATCCCTTCACTTTCTTCCGAAATAATAACTGAATCCAAGCTTCAGATCTAACATCAGCAGGGAGGTAACGGTAACGTAGCGCTCTCTGGTCTCACACAGATGGTACCTTTTTAACAGAAGGCAGCTCGAGCAGATTCCTTCCTTGCAAAGCATAATATTTATTTAATAAGCAATGCTTTATTCTTTCCCATTGGAAAATTATGGAGTTCACAGCACTTGATGAGCATCATGGAAAGGGAAAAGCTCAAGTAGCGGAAAAGCGAGCCATCTCTCTACTTACTTGTTGAAAAGGTGATTGTCCACCTTGATCTTTGAGTAGGCTTTGAAATCATCTGGCATCAACATGATAGGGATCTGAACGTGGCTCAGTTCATTAATCTAGGGGGAAAAGAAACATTGTTTTTGAACATCTGTAACCAATATTTTGTCTCACTGCACCGAATTCCTGAGCGCGTATGAGGTTGTAAACCTAGAGAGGTCCACACTGAATAAGCCGGGGAGTGAGGAAGTTATGCAGGTAACTCAGATACCCACAGTGGAATACGAACGGGCATGCACTCCACTGAACATACTTGGGCCATAGTCAAAGTTATCAGGATAACGTCAGGACAGCCTTCCAGCACGACCAGACTTACCCAGAAAACACGGAATATCAGCGCCAACCATCAACCTTAAGTCTCATCACCGCATGCCGTCCCCCTGGCTAAATCTTGTGCAGTTCACGAGTTACCCGGCCAAAATCTTGACCTCTTACTTGGACCTGAACTCTTGCTAGCTGCCTGCCCTGACCTTGCCCTATCTCTGATTCCGTTAGTCTGCTGCTTGCCCTGACCCCAGTATACTTTTGGGACTTCAGTTATCTTTACCACCCTAAGGTCCTGTCTATGTCCTGCCAGCCACCAGAACCCAAGGGTTCAACTTGCGGGGGAGGTAGTTGGTAAAGGTGAAGCTCCAGGCTGTCGTGATGCACCGGCTCCTGCAGTAGAAGGGAGGAGTTGGTGGGGCGAGGGCAGCTGGCTCGGTTAGTTACCTTATCTGTCAGAGCTCCTTCACTGCTACTGTTCCTAATACTCAGTTTTGGAGCATTAAAATGGGTGCGTCAGTCGTATATATATATATATATATATATATATATATATATATATATATATTTTTTTTTTTTATTTTTTTTTTTATTTTTTTTTTAATTGGGGATACTAGCCAATAGCCTCATCAACATGACATTTGCATGTGATGAGCGCTATTAGCTACGTGCCGGTGTGGATGCGCATTTTGGACGCAACAATCCCGATATTTCCTTGGGCGTATATCTAGCACGTGTAAAACACACGTCCAACCGCGCGTTTAGCGGTGCGCTGAGCTCAGCACCCAATATTGCATCGGCCCCAGAGTGAGTCACAGCCCGTGCTGAGTGAACGCTCTCCCTGTCTCACTCGGCCTGGGGATAAGACAGAGGCTTGAAGGACTCAATGATGGGGAAGATTGAGGAGGTGCTGCATGCACTGAGTGTGCGGCACAAAGCAGATCCCAGCTGTCTGTACCCTGCGTGCTGCCCATTAATTACCACAGTCAGGGTTCATGTGGTGGCTAGGAAGATTCATGCATAATTACACGTTTTCAGACAGGAGTTCCTATCAGCTGAAGAGCCATTGCTGGTAGGGATGTGAATCGTTTTCCATATCGTCTTAACGATAGAAATCGTGTGGCAGGGCAAGAAAATCGTCTTAGGCACGATTTTTTAGTTAAAAAATCGTTAAAAATCGTTTTTTCCGATTAGTGCGCACTAACTCGAGTTAGTGCGCACTAACGGGAGTTAGTGCGCACTAACTGGGAGTTAGTGCGCACTAACTGAAAATGATACAATTTGACACTTTTCAGGTCAGTTAAGGTCAGTTTAGGAATGAATATGTATTCCTATTGGCTGCCCTCTTATTTATTCATGTTACCAAGCTTCCTACTGACAGTATATGGGGGATGGGAAATGGAAACAGTTGGTAGCTTGACAAAACAAGTAATGTGATCAGTCAATGTGACTAGAACTTGTGCCCTAACCCTGATACCAGGGGTATTGTGATCTTCCTGCACACAGTGCCCTATCCCTATTAATACCAGGAGTGTTGTGATCTTCCTGCACACAGTGCCCTATCCCTAATACCAGGGGTGTTGTGATCTTCCTGCACACAGTGCCCTATTCCTGATACTGGGGGTGTTGTGATCTTCCTGCACACAGTGCCCTATTCCTGATACCGGGGGTGTTGTGATCTTCTTGCACACATCCCGGTATCAGGGATAGGGCACTGCATGCAGGAAGATCACAACACTCCTGGTATTAATAGGGATAGGGCACTGCATGCAGGAAGATCACAACACTCCTGGTATTAATAGGGATAGGGCACTGCATGCAGGAAGATCACAACACCCCTGGTATCAGGGATAGGGCACTGTGTGCAGGAAGATCACAATACCCCGGAGGAGTGAGGGTCAGGCAGCTCCCCCCTGTCTGTGAAGCCAGCCTCTCACTAGTAATGCAGGGAGGGAGCTGTCTCAGACTTCACCATCCTCCCCCCCCCCCCTCACCCACACACCATTCACTAGCTGGGACATGGGGGAAGTCAGGAGTGAGGGTCAGGCAGCTCCCCCCTGTCTGTGAAGCCAGCCTCTCACTAGTAATGCAGGGAGGGAGCTGTCTCAGACTTCACCATCCTCCCCCCCCCCCCTCACCCACACACCATTCACTAGCTGGGACATGGGGGAAGTCAGGAGTGAGGGTCAGGCAGCTCCCCCCTGTCTGTGAAGCCAGCCTCTCACTAGTAATGCAGGGAGGGAGCTGTCTCAGACTTCACCATCCTCCCCCCCCCCCTCACCCACACACCATTCACTAGCTGGGACATGGGGGAAGTCAGGAGTGAGGGTCAGGCAGCTCCCCCCTGTCTGTGAAGCCAGCCTCTCACTAGTAATGCAGGGAGGGAGCTGTCTCAGACTGGTATCAGGGTTAGGGCACTGTGTGCAGGAAGATCACAACACTCCTGGTATTAATAGGGATAGGGCACTGTAAGAGATGACTGTAGTAGATTGAATAAAGATCTGATGTTTCTGCTCTCCTCACACCAAACAAAAACAACACACAAGCAGAGAAGCCCTTCTTACAAAGCTGAGCTAGTGAGTTAAGTAGGAGGAAAAGTAAACATACTTGTGCCAGTGTGGCTACTTAAAAAATACACTTACCAACAATCAATTACATATATTTGAACTGTGTACAGTTCCAGCCAGGACCACCTTTCTAAAATGCACAGTGATTGGCAAATTCAACATGCACTAGCATTTCAGGTGCCTGCTAACAAAAATAATAAACAAACAAGTTCTAGTCACGTGAGTGCTGATCATTACATTACTTTTTTTGTCAAGCTTCCAACTGTTTCCATTTCACATCCCCCCAACCATTACCTCAGTATTAGCCTTGGTAACATCAATAGATAAGAGCACAGCCAGCCAATAGGAATACATACATACATATTCATTCCTAAGTGACCTTTACTGACCTGGGAAGTGTGAACACTTTGTTTCATTTTCTGTTGGTGTTCGTTAGTTTCCAGTTCCATTTCCCATCCCCCCAACCATCACCTCAGTGGTAACCTTGGTAACATCAATAGATAAGAGGGCAGCCAGCCAATAGGAACACATATTCATTCCTAACTGACCTTCAGTGACCTGGAAAGTGTTTATTTGTATCATTTTCAGTTAGTGCGCACTAAATCGAGTTAGTGCGCACTAACGGGGAGTTAGTGCGCACTAACTCGAGTTAGTGCGCACTAACACGATTTAACGATTTTTAACGATAAATCGTTAGAATTTCTATTGTATCGTGTTCTATAACGATTTAAGACGATATAAACATTATCGGACGATAATTTTAATCGTTGAAAAACGATTCACATCCCTAATTGCTGGTGTCTCTTGTCGCTGCAAAGCGATGAGAGCAGATTTCAGGTGCTGGCCTGTATCTGAGCATCAGGCAGTGGTGACTTTTTTCTGTGCAACACCTGATCAGGCCTGAAGGCGCATTCATTGAGAAACAGTGCTCAAGGCGATGTTTCTCAAGGGTTTCCCTTTCTTCTTCTCAGTGATACTTTTAACTCTGCACTCAAAACACGTTAGCATCAGCATTATTAAACTGAAGTACAATGTACTGCTACTAAAGTTTCAACATACCAAATATGTCATGCTCCTTGTCCCCATCCAACGATCCATCCCATCTACCCCTAGTTTGAGAACCACCAATTAAAAAGATGCAACCTTCAAAACTGAATGTTAATACTCTCAAAGGGATTTTGGCAATAATAAGTACAGAGTAATCCGCACCTCGTTTTCTGCTTTTATACTTCTCATTGTACACCTTGTTCTAAAAAACCTGTTATCCAGTCTGTGCCTATGGAAAAAAAATCCTTTATTGAATAAAGTCTTTTGTGCTTTTGCATTTTACATATTCTGATAACTGTCTGATCCTATTGTTAAGGCACTTTTATGTTATCAGATATGATCCCTCTCCTGTCTCATACAGCTTTTCTGGCCTCTGCACCCAAAATGAATGACTTTGCTATTTTTGTAGCTGATACTTACTTAACTACTCAAATGCTCTTCAGTTATCCCCTGCTTTTGCCATTCCTCCTGGCACACCAACCCTGTTGCAAATTTTGGTGGCAACTGCAAAAGACAAAGCCTTCCCCGCTAGCCCCTCTGAACTGTTGCTTGTGGAGACACCAAACATAGCCAGCCCCAGGACCTATTCCCCAGGATACCCTACTATCACCCTCTCTCCTTGGAATAAATGTCAGTTGCCACACCAACTGAACCTACATTAAAAGAAATGTATAGTGTTTCTTCTTTCAATATTTATTAAAAGCCTCAAGTAATAAAAGTTGTCTAGCTCAGTCTAGTCCAATAACTATTCACATTTGTATTCTCTATACTATAGTACTTGTAGGTTGTCAATCACCAAAGCAATTTAATTTCAAAACAAACAAATCATGCTTTTTTTTTTAAGTATACCACATTTTGCAGAGTCCACATGTTCTACTAATTTGACTGCATTACCCCGACAAAGTGTAATGCTAACAACTAAAGCATCCACAGAGTCACCCCAATGAATTATGGGGAGGATTTCTGTCCCAGGTGTCAAGAGCACTGCCTGTCAACCGACATCTCATCAGCAACCAATGCCATAGCATGAGAACTGCTAAAAACAAGGTCAATTGTATCAAAGAGGATCTTTTATGTACTACCTAGAATTCTCTTGAATTTATCTTCTAAAGAAAAATGAGGAACCTAAAGGAGAGAGGGACCCTTTATAAGAAAAAAGTAAGGTAGCCATAAAAGTGAGACACTCCTTTAGGCAGGCCCGGCGCGACCAGGTGTGCATACCGTGCAGTTGCACAAGGCAGCACGCTCGGGGGGGCGTGCGTTAGGAAAATGGGCGCTCAATATGAGTGCCCGTCTTCTAGGCACCTTTATTGCATTGGCCCCAGAGAGATGAAGGGAGACAGACTATGTGGTATAAAAAATATGAAGGAAAAAGACTGATGGACAGTTGGAGAGAGGCTACAGAGGAGAGACCGTGGTGAAGGCAAAGGCAGTGAAGGGGGAACGCAGCTAGAAGGATGGAGAAAGGTTGGGGAGAATACGAGAAGGCTGCAGAGCGAGGAGTGGAGGGCAAGCAGTTTCTGGAGAAAGAATTTTGGGAGATGTGATGAAAGAAAAGCTTGGGGAAGGAGAGAGAAAAGGAGACAGTACCAGAGGGAGGAAGTGACAAGCAGCCGTAAAGCCAAGAAGTTTCATGCGACAAGAATGAATGAAAAGAGAACAAAACAGACGGAGGAAACTGAAAAAAGATGGAGAAGAAAAAAATACCAGACGAAGATAATAAATCAAAGTTTGTTTAATCATTCTCTGTTATTTGCATTTTGGTAAATAATTTTAAGTAGAGTTATACAAAATTCTTGCTGGGTAGCAGCGACTGTCAGGCAACAGTTTGGCTGTAAATTATTCCCTGCTGCCAAGAGGCTGGATGGACCCATCCAAACGCCTCCCTCTTCTGCCTCCTCTCCCCTGTCGTGCAGGCATGTGGGAACAGACTGAGTGTGATCTTTTGGAAGAGGCAAGAGGCAGTATATATTTTTCCACCCCTGCTATTTACTTATTGCACCAGTCAATCACAAGATCTATCACACACCAGAAATATTTTGATAATCCCAATGACAACTGCACAAACACCAATCTTATCAGCCAGATGTGTAAAGCTGCAGACCTGTTAGCTAATCTTTCTGCTGACCAACCAAAACTAAATAAGGCTAAAATGGAAATGCTTTATTTTATTTTTTTTTAATACATGTCAGTAAAATTACCCCGCCACGTTTGCAAGGATAACATGTTTTGGTTTTTGTCAGGCCACTCGAGTATCGAGGGCAAAGTTTTAATCTCAGCCATGTGGTGTACGGAGAACTCTAGTTTCAATGAAGCTTGAAATTATTCTACTTCTTTTTGCTCACAAAGGGCTAAGCACCGAGATTTCTCCTACATGGTACTGATGGAGTAGGCTCCCAAGGCTGCAGAAAAAGTGTAGAATAAAGTTGTACTCGTGCTAGCACTTGGGAGAGCAGAACCGTGCATGAAACACGTAGCAAACATCTCACAGGATACATTCAGACTGAGTCCCATTGAAAGGAGGGAGGGCTTATGTGCTGACTCTATTTTCAGCTCTGCGCGCATTATTTTCCATGGAAAATCTACCTGCCGAAAAAGCAGGGGCAAACGTCCACATGCACTTTGCACCCATGGCAAGTTTCAATGCAACCGTATGCACATGTCACTCTGAAAACTGGAGAAAGTGACCCTTTCCTCAAAAGGCCTACTACAATCAATATTAGCAGGCTAGTCACTAAATGATTGACATACAGAGTGCCCACATGCTAAAAAGATCTACGCTAAGGGGAAAGTGAACCTTTTAACCATATACTTGCTTTGCATCTCAAAATCCCCCACCTTTTCAGGCTAAAATGCAAGAGCTGGTTACTCCTGGCTAGTGCCTAGGCATATGGCCCCTAATCCCACTTCCCTTGACAACAAAGCCCCTCCTGGCACCTTTTCCCTGAAGGCCCGTTTGTGGGCACCTTCCCTCCCCCAGAGAAGGCCAGCTCTTACAGATACCCTTTCCTGAAGCCCCAAATCCCAGTGATGGCCTCCAAAATCCTCCCCAACAGGAGAGAAAACATCAGCCTTCTGCCATGATCTCAGTACACCTCCCCACTGCACCGTCTACCTTCGCTTCACAGGATATATCAAGCTACAGGGGGTAGGAGTGTGTGGTAGGGGGAGGGGAAAAGGAAGAGGGCCCCATCATAAGTGTTAGCGTGCCAGCTGATGATAAATTTATCGGAGCTAACACAGTTCTTTATGCAAAGGATGAAAAGAGTTAATGAGCTCATTACCATCTTATTTGCATATTTTGCATGTGCATATGTGCTATGTTTAGCATGAACACGCATGCCCAATTTAGTGCAGATTTTTACTCTGCTAAATGAACAATGATTAGCTGGCTATTTAGTGTGCATCCTAAGAGCTGGCTTTAGTGACTCAGCCCCTCTGAGCTGCCAGTTTTTTTTAATTTTTTGTTTTCTTTAAAAAGAAATTTTTGCATGTCTCCAATTTACTAAGTTTAAAAACAAATGAGATTCCAAAAGTTTCTGTAATGTGCAGGAGGACTTTCTCCGAGACACAAAAGTCTGGCAGCAGCTTTCAAATATAGAATGGGGAGGTGATCTCAAGGGTCACAAACAGGTCAGGTTTTTAGTTTAACCGTGCTATGCAAAATAGAGCCCTGTTCATAGAGCAAATATATGCAAATAACCTGGACAAATATGCAGGGAGGATCTCCTGAAAACCAGAAAACTGGTGATGAAAACCCCTGCGATAAGTCACCATGACAACTTCTCATTAAGAACGGCAACTAGTTAAATATTTTTTAAAAAATGGCATTATTATTTACAGTAGCATACCTAGTCTCTTCTAGATCTTCATGTGACACTCGAGATCAAAAAATAATGTTGCAATAACAGGAAAATATTTTATTCAACAGAATGATGCTAACACAATAAAGAAAAGCACCATCAGCCATTCCTTTACCACTGAAGACGTATTGTTTTATTTGTGGGTATCCCACAGGTCTCATATCTTTTAGCTACAGGCCTAAGGAAATGCTTTACTCTCTTCTTCGGGTACCAGTGACCGTTATTCCACACACATCTGGTGCAGCAGCTGCTCAGAAAAGCACAGCAAATCTGCTGAAACTTCAGTTTTATTCTCTCTCATTCATTTAAAGTCCAAAATGGCCATAATGCCCTCTAGAGAGTCCTGAAAACTTGTGTCAGCAGAAGGGGGAGGGTGGGTACCATTTACTGTCCCCCAGGATGACACCTCAGAGTGGATGGGGGAAGCGGCCTTGTGTATTTGGCCATGCTACTTCACATTCGGCCGCTGGCAGAATAACCCCCTTGCTGAGCACAGCTCACTCTCCCGCTCTGCTCTGGGTACGGGATTCAGGCAGCAGGAGGGACACTCTTGGCATTGACATTTGAGACCTTAGCAGCTCTTTCCATGTCATTCTGCATTGCCAATAGCCTGAACGCCTGCAGGCAGGACAGGATGGAGATGGACAGAGAGAAAGCTGGAAGAGTCCAAGGTTTGGAGACTCCGTGCTTAAGGATACAAGAAACTGGAAGGGGTGGGGAGAGGCTAGAGAGGTTCTGAGCCTGCGGTGGATGCCAGCTTTAGCTCGCAGAAAGGCGAGGAAGGGGCCTTGGGTACTGTGATGCGGCGTACACACACAAGCAGCCATGGCTGGGGACTGGAAACAGGCAGAAAAGGGGCAGGGGTGCAGATTTGGGGAGCAGGAAGGCTACGAGGAACGCCTGTCCCTCATGTTTACCTCCTGGCTCAGGGCACTCCCTATGGACTGCTCTTTTACTTTATTAAAAACATTTTTAGCAGGGCAAAGACGTTTAAATCAAATGCACTGCACTAAAATGAGCATAATGTTTGGACTGCACTACTTGAGTATAACAAAAACAAACAACCCCAAGATCGACCAGCCAGAAAAAACTGCATTGAGCTTAGCTCAGGGGTAGGGGAAGAGAGTACAGAATCTTCTTCACATCCTGTACCCTGTATGACTTGCAAAATGCTTTGCCATGGGACATTCCCGGTGAGCTGAGCCATCCTAAACTCAGGAAAAAGAGAAGGCAAGACTTTTCAGCCACTCCTTCAACTCTTCATTCTAATACTTGGCGTCTATAAAATGAACTCTACTTGTTGACGTTCATCTTGGACCACTAAGCTCATTATCTATCACTGTGTGTCTTACTAATGCTTTTTTATTTTTATAGCATGAACCGTTTTTATTTATTTATTGCACACCTAATTTGATTTTGTAAACCGTTTAGTTTTGTTTCTTACAAACTAAATATGAAGTTTAATAAATAAAACTAAAAAAAAAAATGTAGTATTGAATTGCTGCATTCATTTTCTGTGCTTACAATGAACACTGTGCACACTAGAGGCAATTTTCAAAGGAGTTATGCGCGTCAATGTAACGCATTATCTTAGTAATTTTCAAAAGCCGATTACTCCGGTGACGTGCACTTATGGACGATTCAATGGCATGCATTGTAGCAATTTTCAAAAGCCCACTTACTCGAGTAAATTACATTTACATGTGTAAAACCCAATTTCAAGCATGTAAATGCTTTTTAAAATCGGGCCCACGGGGTATCATGCAACGATACATAATCTTATAGCAGTCTGTCCCACTCTGCCTCAAGGAGGCTGCTATTCCCTATAAAACTCCCCAAACAGCCTAATAAAAAAGGATTTTGCATGTAAAAGTTTTAAAATTTGATCCTGGAAAAATACACATTAGCTCCTAATTTCCCACAGAAGATGCAGATCATTCTGAAAGGACCAATCCCCAATTCAGTGTGTTGCCAGCATGCCAGTACAAATGTGTAAATGACATTCTTAGCATTCTTCTCTCTCCCAAGCACTTCGCACAGCTGCACCTATCAGGAGAAAATGGGATTGCACCAGACAGAAGAGTGAAAGGTTACTGAGGGGGGAAAGGCAGGAAACTGTTCATAGACAGGCTGCAGATCTGATCTGATGCTAAGCATCCAGCTCTACATGAGTTAAAATCTGCAAATGATGGTGGGGGAGATTTAATGCAAAGAAAGAAGATGCTTTAACTCCCTATGAAAACGCATTGGAGCAAGGGCACATTTTTGGAGGGGAAAAATTGGGGGGAAAAAAAAGAAAGGCAAGAGATGGCAGACCTACCCAGTTACTAGGCTAGCCCTAAAGACCTAAATTCAACATATCAACAAGGCGGCAGCAGAGCCAAGCACGCAGGCTCATAAAACACATGCAATTCATCGTGGTGGGTTTAAAAAGATTGCAAAACTGAAGTTTCTTCCCCACTCTCTAAGGAGGCATATCGAGTAGCAAGATACAATTCGGCCTACGCCACAAGAAGAAAGCAAACTCGCAAAGAAATCTTTGTGATTTGGGGCTTAGTGCGTGCCATGAGAAATCTGTTTCCTTTCAAGTGGTGTGCAGTCCCCTACTGTACCTGTCAGGAACCACCTGTTGACAGTGCAATGCTCAAACAGGCCGATACAGTAAGGTGTGCTGAGCGCACTGTTCTACCCACGGCTGGACGCGTGTTTTTGACATGCGTCCACTACTCGGGGTTTAACGCATCAAACGCGCGTCCAACCCTTCCCTCCCAAAAATAACAACGCTCATCCCATGAACATGCATGTTCATGAGTCTATTAGTTATATGCACCCTGGATACTGAAAAGAAAAAAAAAGTGCGGCCAAGCTGCATATTTTACGCTCAGGCGTTAATTTCTGAGCAGCCCGAAAAAGAGTACAGAAAAGCAGAAAATACTGTTTTTCTTTACACCCTCTGACTTAATATCCTAGCAATATTAAGTCGGAGGAACCAAAAATGTAAAATTTAAAAAAAAAAAAAAAAAAGTGCTGGCTGGTCAGGTTAGGAAAATGTTTTCCTAACCCATGGCTGTCAGCGGCCTTGGAAAACCAATGCTCGTAAAATTGAGCGTCGGTTTCCTGAACCCGCTGACAGCCACCTCTCCTGGGTTTCCACTGCCACGGAGGCGCTACAGATATGCTATTGTCCCTAGCACCTCCTTTTTAGCGTGACCCCCCTCATTTAAATACAGGATTGGGCACCCAGGAGAGGTGACTGGGCGCGCGTTGGGACAGCGGGCACTGAATATTGAAGCCCATTTTCCCGCGAGCCTTGCTGATTCAGCCTGCCAGGGAGCAGTGCACTCTCAAGAGGCTATGCAACCAAAAGCAAGCTCCCAACCTGCTTTTAAAGCAGAACACGGTTCCCTCTTTATGAAATGGGTTATTCCAGAATTTAGCATTGTACCCCCCAGGGGCATATCTGGGAACTCTTCAGTTTTCATCTGGAAAATTTAGAATTTTTTTTTGAATTTCCAGGTTTTCAGAACAGCCTAGGAAATCTCCAGGTGCTGCCCATTTTTTTGACTGGAGGGAGATGCCTGCGTCTGAAACAACCATGCAGTAGCTAGGAGGAGGAAGAGGAATCGTCCCAGGCCGATCAGAGGAGGTGGCAGCCACTGAATCAACTTACACGGGCTGGAAGGAAAAGGAAGTAGCAGCTAAGCTGGCAGATTCACAAGTGGAGAAGCGGAAGAATGTGGCAGGGAGGAGGAGAGAGACAGGGTGACCAGAACTCAGAAGTAACCCCAGAGGGAAACTTGTGAGCTATTTATTTTATACACTTGCATTCCGTAATTCTAAAGATATACACTGTGGATTACAATAAAAACATACATCATAAAATACACTGAACATAAAATACTGATCTAAACAAATTTAAACAAACATTTCTGAAACTCAAGTATTAAAAGCTTGCTTAAAAAGAAACACTTAACAACCAGACCAAATTTTAAGCTGAAAAGCCTCTTTAACAGTAACCGGACTCAGGAGTGATGTGTACCCTGTGGTATGAGCTTTAAAATAAAAAGAAATATTTAAAGAAGATTAGAATAAAAGTTACCAAATTCCTCTACTTTTGCCTCTCCAGTCTCCGGCCTGCTTGTACAATACCTTGCCTACAGTGCTTCCTAATCAGAGGGGACGCGGGAGTCACCTTGACAGCGATGGCTTGCAGATTCTGCAGGCTGGGGTAAGTCGGATCGTGGCAGCGCTGGCGGCTGGCGGGAGCGGACCTTGCGATTCCCCCATGCCTTCCATCTGCAGTGCTGATGTGACGAGGGGCACAGCATCCTCGCACCGCTCTCTAGCCTAACAGGGGACACAGTGGGCTCCTCAGCGGACACCAACAGCAGGCACGGCCGATCTGGACACAACAAACGTGGTGGGACAAAAGGGGGTCAAATCCTTTGTAAACTGGTGATTCGGGAATAAGGGAAAACAAAATGGGAAGCACCACTTCCTGGAAGAAAGCCAGCCAGAAAAAAAGAACGCAGGTAACTCTCCTCTCTCTCCAGCTGTTCAAGCATGGGCAGAGCTTAATAGTTTGATCACAGAACACATCAGAGACAGATACTCCAAAATATTTAGAATTAATCTAGGCTGCTGGCTATGTACCGAAGACCAATTAAAAACAGAGGTCCGGGGGGGAGAACAGAACCTAGATGGCCGCTGCATAGCAGACGCGTTTCAGAACAGCTCCCGATAAATCCCCGGTAATTTCAGTTCTTCTTTTCTAATGGGGAAACAAAGAGGGAAGGTGCAAATCCGGCGTTTGGAAGTTGAAGAAGGGCCTAGAAGGGCACGGACTTACTGAGGACAGTGAGGTCTCATTGCCTTCTTCGACAACGGTTTCACAGAAAGCAGGTTTGGCACAAGTTAATACACTGCCAAGGATTTCTCCTACGATTTTTCCCAACATCTCTGACTGTGTTAAGCCTGAAGTTATTACCCTGGAGAATCTTTGGCCTGTCCTAATGTCAGTAAATAAAGTCTCTTACTGATTTGGTCTCTTTAGCTATAGATTTATATAATAATTCTCAATCTTTTGAAATGCAGTTTAATTCTATGGAACGGAAAGTGACCAAGGTGAAAACTAGCATAGTGGAGATTCAAAATGAACAAGTAAATGTTATCAAAGATTTGTCTTCCATCTCTCGCAGAATTGAGAACACGGAAAAACTCTCTCTCAATTTTCCTCGAATTTCTTTGATCACACCTTTAGATCTATTTTCCATATATTTAAAAGAAGTGTTGAAATTACCAGAGAATGCCCTCCCTCCTATTGAAAAGGCTTACTTTCTTCCAACGAATAGAAGATCATTGGATAATAATGTGGCAGATATTCCCTCTAATTTGACTGATTTCCTTGAAAATTCTGGAGAAGAAAGTGTGTTAGATCGAGCTACATTGCTGGTGTCATTCGTTTTTATGCAAGGTCATAATATCCTGCGTCTATATTTTCGGAATAAGGACTCTCTGTTTAGAGGCCAAAAGATTTGGATATTTCCAGATATAACCAAGGCAACACAAGAGCGGAGAAAAAAGTTTCTTGCAATGATAGAGTCAGTGCTCTCTCTTGGAGCAGCTTGTGTTATTCGCTATCCCTGCAAATGTGTGATAATCTTAGCGTCTGCTAAATTTGTTTTCTTTGATCATAACCAGTTACAAACTTTTGTGGAAGCTCGTCGGAGAAGTCAGACCTTACCTACTATAGATAGAGCGGATAATGTGTCAATTGGGTTGATTTTCATGCTATGCAGCTACCACCTTTTTATAGATAATACTGCATCTTTGTTTTGTAAGCCATTCCCCCTGGCTTTTTCCTCAGGGCCCCTCCCCCCATCATATTGAGATCTAAAATGGCAATGAATATTATTTCTTTGTTATAATATTGCATAAACATTTATGTTTTGTTCAATATGCCAACATTTCTTTATTGAATATATTATGTATATTTGATTTGAAATTTATTAATAAAGCATTTAAAAAAAGAAAATAAAAAAAAAACAGAGGTCCATATTTAGCCACTGTGCAGCTTGGCTAGTCAGCCAGATAAACTTATCCAGCTAACTTAGCTCATTATATTCAGCAGCTTTATGGGCCGACCAGACTTAGCTGGATACGTTATCCAGCTAACTCAACTCCTACCAGTTACACCACCAGAATGCCCCTAACTTATCCAGCTAACTTATTAAACAGCTAGAATTCATCCGGATAAGTGCCCACCATCTTCATTTAGCTGGATAGCTTCTGATTTATCCGGTTAAATGCTTTTGAATATGGACCTCAAATATTACATGGAGGACCCAAGAGACATAAAAGTTAGGCATTAACAGTATATCAAAGATATATATTTATGGAACACTGTGTCTTTAAGTCATCTCTTTCTCCTGCCAGAGCACAGCTTAACATGGGCGGTTGCGACATGCGTGCCACTTGTCCTCCCCTCCATCACCATAAATCAAATTCCACACATTTTTGAACTAAAACAGGCCACAGCTTTTATTTGAATAAACACAATTATAACTTACAATCATAAGCCTTTACTCTGAGCCATGTGCTGACCTAATGCTTGACTGCCCACCATGGGTTAAGCTGAGCAGTCTTAACCCCCAAGCTATGGGCCCCACTACTGCTGGTTCTTGCGCCATTACCTTGAAGCATTTCAAAATCTCCCGCTATTGCGAACTGCCACCTGCCAGGCACTCAGTCACAGAACCACCTCACCACACAGATTCAACTGCTAAAAGGCTGCCCCCCACGCACGCTAGGAGCAAAGGATCCCCCTCTCCACCAAGAAGTGCCATGTGCAGCGGCTGCTCATTTCAAACTCTCGCTTGGCTCAGATACCTCCCACCATAGGTCTGGGACAGTTGACAACTTGCCCAAGTACCCCTCCAAAAGTCAAACTGTGCACTGCCACAAACAGTGTCTCCAAAGCTTTCAGAATGTCATTCTAAATATCTTGTCCAATGTTAGATAAATGCACTGTGTCAATTTGATAGAAGCTGGGACAATTGACTGAGGCCGAATCATGCTTGATCTGGAAACCACCCATCCAACAACTAATCTGTTGGCTTACCTTCCTCAATCTTCCAGTCCACAAAATGGATTTTGCCAATTGTCATCACTGTATAATGTCCGACCAGAGCAGTAGAGTTCTCGGGAGGGAGGAAAGTAGTCATTTCAGTCAAATCCTGAATTACAGTTGCAATCAACTGTTGACAGGTAAGAGGGCAGAGATCAAATTTGCCACCCAGGTGTATCAGACTGCACTGGGACATGCCCAAAAGTACAGTTGTTGATGCATCAGTAGTATTAATTCCTTCCACCTCATGCATCGAATGCCCATCCAATGGAGTTTTATGACAGCAACTGTAAGGCCTATGTGACTCCCATATAATCACACACAGGTTCTTCTGCCTGCCTAAAAGACAAAGGATTGCCCTAGCATTCAGATAATCCTCCATCTATAGGACAAATCTAAGTCAAATAATAAAGTTACTAGTTTGCATGAATGACTGCCCTGCAGGAATATGGACATATAATCTGAATGCTGCTGACTGCTATTGTCCTATTTGCTGAATTACCCTGTCAGGCAACCTAAACTGTTCAATGCTAGTTGCTGCTCTGATGTGAAAAAAATGTGTGCCAAATTTCTTTGGATCTAGGCCAGTACTTTCCAGGTAACATTTAGATATTACAGTAAACTGATAGTAAGTTAATGACAACAAGTCTGATTGAACTAGGATTGTAGCCAGCCTACTGGTGTTACTGCCCAGTAAGTCCTAGAATTTTGTATTAGCTTGTGCTATTATCATTCAATGTACTCAGGACTAGCGTTTGCCCCTTGCCCCTCTGTATGTGTGTGCTGACAATCTATCATACTTGATGTGTATATAAGCCCCTCTTAACAAAGGGGTCACATTTTCAAGCCTTGCTGAGCTCTGACCCACTCTTTGCTGGGTTGGGGGAATACAGACTCTATTGTTGGGGACAGGATAACCTGCAGGGCCTTACAGTGGGATTAGTCTTGAAATTAACCAGTCTGTGCTCAAGGTGCTGCATTCCAAACTATATTTTACTGAAAAAATAAATACAAAAGTCATCATACAAAAATGGATACAGTCCAGAGTACACTATCAAGACAAGAAACAGTTTCTTGAATTCCAAAAGTCAGAAAAAGGTGAATACAATTCCTTATGCTTCCTGAACTTCCTTACTATTCCCAGAAAGACCTCTGATTCATCAGACCTCCACAAGAATGTTAGAGAATCTCCCCCTTTTGTACCAAAATTACTGACAGGTGGCTGACTCAGGAACCATTCCTCTCCCTATTGTCCCAGGTTCTGGATCTCAGTCAACCCCACACCACTTGCCGGAAGGAAACCCCCTCTCCTATGGATTAAACTGGAGTCCTGCGGCAGAGCTCAGCTCCTAAACTGCCTTTCCCTTTGCTCCCTCCAAGATGTTGACTTTTCTACTCCTCAGAACGCTTCCCAATGACTCATTGAGTTACCATTTATACTCTTTTCTTTACTATCTTCACCCTAGGTTAAACTGATTCCCCAGGGGCCTCCCGTTCCTGGAATATTCTTCTGCCTCTCCCCTATTGGGAAACCTAATCCTCTCTATGCCGTGTCTGCCATTCTGGGGGGAATGATTCGCTAATGTGGAATACTCTGAAAAAGCCAAGTGTGAATATCAGTCTAAATGATTCAACCTTGAAAGGGGAATTGCATATACCTGCCAGTGCATCACATATCTGTATTAATGCCACTTATATAACTGGCTGCCTCTTATCGTGAGTTGGCCTAATCACCCTTCCCCAACCTGAAAGCAAGTTTTCAGTAGTGAAGAATTGACAAGTATTGTCTCAACCATGGAGTTTAGGAAAAAATGACATTCCAGCTATATATGAAGCTAATATTACTTTAAACCACCCTCTTTCACTTGAATGACATGATCCACTATCAAATGTACCAGCATGGGACCTGGGACCCCTCCCTTGTTCAGGAGGAATTGTTTCATTTTTTTGTAAACACTCCTGTAAGTTGCCCATGTTCCTGTTAATACTGATTGCTGTTTAATAGCTTCCATGCTTTTAGGTGCCAAGCTCCTAGGGATCTTCTGGATGAATAGGATTCTCCCTATTCATCCACTTCTGGGTCTAATTTCCGGAAAAGGGATAACTTAGAAACAGAGTCAGCAATATTCTGTTGCATTCGGGAACATGCTTTGCCCACACCATGATGTTAAATTGTAGGTATCGTAACACAACAACTCTCAGCAATTCTGAAACTTTGATATTTAGTGGATTGATTTGATTTTCTGTCCTGAAAATGTGAGCCCCAGTAGTGTAGTGATGCTACAACTGGGAAGAGCTGGAGGAAAGCAGTGTTCTTGGTGACACCTATATGGACCCATTGATCTATCAGGTCATGGCATCACACACACAGGTCGATACAGGACAGTGCACTAACCTGTGTTTGGCCACGCGTTTTCGCGTCAAAAACGCGCTGCCAACCCCCCCCCCCCGAAACTAATAGCGCCTGAAACATGCAAATGCACGTTGATGGCCCTATTAGTTATTTCCGCGCGATACAGAAAGTAAAATGTGCAGCGAAGCTGCACCGGGAAAGTGTACAGAAAAGCAGAAAAAAAACTGCTTTTCTGTACACCCTCCAACTTAATATCATAGCGATATTAAGTCGGAGGCCCCCCCCCAAAAAAAATTAAAAAAAAAAAAACATTTAAAATGTGCCTGCGGGTCGGAAAATGGACACTCAATTATGACGGCGTCTGTTTTCTGAACCTGTGGCTGTCAGCGGGCTCGAGAACCGATGCCAGAAAAATTGAGCGTTGGCTGTCAAACCCGCTGACAGCTGCCGCTCCTGTCAAAAAGGAGGCGCTAGGGACGCGCTAGTGTCCCTTACACATCTTTTTACCGCGGGCCCTCATTTAAATACTTGATCGCGCGCCCAGGAGAGTGGCCTGGGCGCGCGTTGGGAGAGCGGGTGCTTGCCTCGGAGCGCCGGCTCTCCCGCGGGATTTACTGTATCGGCCCGAATGTGCTCTGTGACAATATATACTGAACCTTATGCTTGAAATGGGTGGAGTCTGCTATGCGGATGTGCTGTTAGAATGTTTAAGAAACTCTTGCCATATGCCCAGCTTTTCTCTAATCTCAAGTGTTTCAAATGTGATAATATGTCTGACACTAGCATCCTTTGCTAATAGAATACTGAGACTTTTGGTGACCCGATGAAAACGCTGCAACATTTGGGCACAGGGAAATGAATAGGAAACTGTCGAAGTAGTGAACACTATTCCAGGTGCTAGTGAGGTAATCCAGTGGATTCTCTGTCACAGGCAATAGAAGTGAGTGTGTATTTGGAAACCTAAGAGTGGGAAGCTGTCTGGGTGAATGAGCAGAAGTCTGAAAACCGGTTTAATGACTGCCATGGCCATGAATGCGTCGTGTCCAGAGTCTCCAAGGCTACTGCGCTGTCAAAAGAAGCGTTCTGAATAGAACATTCTTGTTTAGTTTAGTTTATTGACTTGTTATACTGCTTTTTACACCATCAAAGAGGTTTACAACAGAACAAATCAGGTGGGTGGGATAAATTCTGACTCGCTCTTTCTTGGGCACAGTAGCCAGGGGAGAGGAACACTCTCTCGAAGTGGAGCTCAGAAAATGTTTCTGTCCACCCTGTGCTGACTCCTTTACTGATCTTCTGTTTAATTATGTCACTGAAGTGTGGGGTTGATTGCTTAAGTTTGAATTGGCACTCATGGGTCGATTTTAAAATGCCGGTGCGCGGAAATCCCGGCAGATCCGCGAGTGGCCGGGCGCATTTTCAAAACGGCCCGGCCACGCATGTATCTGCCAGAACGTGCAGAAGTGCTGGCAGAACAAAAAGGGTGGGCTGGGGGCGGGAGCCAGGCGGGACAGCGCCATTTTGCGCTATCCCGGTGACTTGCGCGCGCAACTTACTTCAACTGCAAGGATGAAGTAAGTTTAAAAACAAAAACTTTTAGCATAGTTAGGGTGGGTTTAGGGGTCGGGGAAGAGAGGGGAAAAGGGAGAAAGGTTAGGGAAGTTCCCTCCCCGTCCTGGAGTGGACTGGGAGGGAACTGGGGATGTCCCGGTTGTGTTGCCGCGTGCACCTGCACGTGCCGATATAAAATTGGGCGCACATGTGCGTGTAGGTATCAGATTTTATAATATGCGTGTGTTGGCGCTCACATGTCATAAAATCGGCGCATCTTTAAAAATCTACCCTGTCGTACAGTATCCTAAATCGACTCAGATCCTTCCTGTGTAAAGCCTGGGCTTCCAGCTGCTTAGGGTTTCTGTTTAAGCACAGGAGAAGGGGCTAGACCTATCCATGAAATGCTATTTATTTTGTCCTTGTGGTTTAAGCAGCCTGTTTCTTGGAGCACATTGTGGCAGGGAGATTTGCAGCAGACAGCGAGCAGACATGCTTGAAATGGACATCGCAAAAGGAACATGAGCTACTATTATACTGTCAACAAACTTCCGGACTGGACACATTGATTCCTTGAGTACTGCAGGCATTGTGCTGCTGTAAGTACTGACCGTGTCTGCCTCCCTCTTAGTGTGTGAGGGAGTAGACGAATCGGAAATGATCTAAGAAGGCAAGAGAAATGGTCAAATACATGGCAGTTAAGATTCAATAAAATTATAGGGACCCACTTCTACTCTAACAACTTATGGCCTGGATTTATCAAAATGCGGTAAGTACCGCATGCGATAGCAAAAGGGATGTGTTTTATGCTAATATAGCATTTATCGCAATTTTCACTAATTACCTGTGCGAAGAGCTAAGTTAGCGCAAATTGCAATACCATTTTCAGATTCTGCGATAAGTGCCAGACCTGTTGTATTTCCTTCATTCAACTAGGGGACCATTGTTAATGGTCCTAGACACACACGGGGGGGGGGGGGGGGGGGGGGGGTGGGGGGGGGGGGATGAGAAGAAGAAAGAGAGAGAGAGAGAGAGAGAGAGAGAGAGAGAGAGAGAGAGAGAGAGAGAGAGAGAGAGAGAGAGACTGACCATAATGTCATGGCCCATAGGTAGGTATTTGTATCCCTATGGTAGGCCCACCAAGTAACTCGAGGTGGGGTTTAGGTAAGAGTGTAGGGGGTTAGGGGCCACTTTGACATTCTATGTGACAGGTACAAACAGAACAGTGGTCTCTTGTGAAGATTTGATGGCCTTCGGAGTGAGGAAACTCACCCAAAGATGAGATTTGGGCAATGTTCTCTCAACCTAGCTTGAGGGACTCTCTACCTGGGTAACATTTTAATTAATTCCACCCAAACCCCTCCCCAATCCTGCCCCTTCAAAAAATGTGCATTTGCAGTATGAGGTAACACAATTATCACATGTGTTAACGCCATAACGCATTTTGATGAATGACCCTATTAGTTTGATTTGGTACTCTAATTTGTCAATTTGCTTTATTATATTAGGGCGACCAGGAAGGTGGAGGGTCTTCATAGGATGACATACGAGGAGACATTGAAGAATCTAAATATGTACTCCCTGGAGGAAAGGAGGAGCAGGGATGATATGATTCAGACTTTCAGATACTTGAAAAACTTTAATGATCCAAAGACAACGACAAACTTTTTCTGTCAGAAAAAAATCAGCAGAACCAGAGGTCACGAGCTGAGGGTCCAGGGAGGAAGACTAAGAACCAATGTCAGGAAGTATTTCTTCACGGAAAGGGTGGTGGATGCCTGGAATGCCCTTCCGGAGGAAGTGGTGAAGTCTAAAACTGTGAACGACTTCAAAGGGGCGTGGGATAAACACTGTAGATCCATCAAGTCTAGAGGGCGTGAATAAAGTGGAGGCAGCAAAACACTGCACGGAGCGGCAGTAGCCACAGCAGCATTCAAACACTGCACGGAGCGGCAGTAGCCACAGAGGCATTCACGGAGCGGGATGCCAGTGGCCAGTAGTTAGTGTTCCACCTTCACAGAGCGGAAGGATGGAGGGCTGCTATCTCCAAAAAAATAAATAAATAAATAAAATAAAAACAGGGATGGGTAAGAGTATGGGGCAAGGGGGTGGCCTGCTTGTTACAGCGGTTGCTACCCCTAATTGAGCTGGATGTCACTTGGATGCAGATATGGAGCTGCTCTCTAAATTGGTGGTGGGGTGGAGGGGAATTAGGGCTGGAGGGTACTGGAAGCCAATAGTAACAGGTGGGAGAGAGAAAAAGGGAAAAAAAATGGATAAAGTGTGTAGCTTGCTGGGCGGACTTGATGGGCCGTTTGGTCTTCTTCTGCAGTCATTTCTATGTTTCTATGTTTCTATATGTTCCAGGTATATTGAGATGTGTTTCAGTTCTGCTGAATCATCACCTTTGAATATCAGTTCTGGCATGGGTATCTCTCTCACAGTGAAGACCGAAGCAAAGAATTCATTTAGTCTCTCTGCTATGGCTTTGTTATCCCTAAGTATCCCTTTCACCCCTTGATCATCTAATGATCCAACTGACTTCCTCACTGGCTTTCTACTTCAAATGTACCTGAAAAAGGTTTTATTATGAGATTTTGCTTCCATGGCGAGCTTCTTTTTCAAATTCTCTCTTTGCCTTCCTTATCAATGCTTTACATTTAATTTGCCATTGCTTATGCTTTTCCTGTTTTGTTTTTTTTTTCATTTGGATCCCTTTTCCATTTCTGCCCAATTGGAGGTAGGACTTTCTCTACTATGTCTCTTGAGGTCTCCTCTACATGCCACTCTGTCTCCCTTAGCTCCTCCAGGTCTGCCACTCTAGCCTCCAGAGATCTGACTCCACTCTTTGTGTGATGAGCAGTGTGAGAATAAGCTTACACTGACAGCTGGTGAACACACCCTGATGCAGAACAGACCTTTGCCTATAACAGCCACCTCCCCCGCAGGTTCAGCCCTTAGGTTTTGAAAGCAACCAGGACTTAGGTGAGTCCCTAGAGTGGTGGAGTGAGCAAGAGTCCAGAGGCATGCTGGGGCCAGGACAGGCAGCAGACTGGAGAGAGGAGGAATTGGTCAACGGTCATGGCAGGAGGCAGACAAATGTAGACAGGGTATATCACAAGCAATTAGGTCCAGGTGGCAGGCAAACATAATCAGGTCCAATGCAAGAGGTCAGATCCAGGCGGCAGGCAGTCATGTTCAGGTCCAGTGCAGGTGGTCAATATCAAGAGGTCAGGCCAAGGATGGATGAAAATGCACGAGAAACACTGGATGAGACTAGATGAGGAGATAGCATTGGATGAGACAGGCTAGGTAAGGCAAGGTTGGACGAGGCAGATTGGGCAAGGCAAGACTGGACGAGACAGGAATACTGGGAGACATGAACAAGGAATGCTGAGGCCCAGGAACAGAAGCACGCAGGAGCAACGCTCATTGCAATATGCAGGAGACCTACTGCTGAGTCTAGGACTGGTCCTGTTGAAATAGCCCGGCCGGGCTGACGTCATCTGGGGGCACCATGCAGGAGTTCCCAGCGCGGGGCATTCATTAAGGGTGCATGTGCGGGCAGCACTGCACGCCCAGGAGGAGAGCTATTGGCAGCATTCCTGCCACGAAGAGAAGGGTCTGGCGCACAAGCAAGTCTGTGGTGTCCAGGGTGAGTGCAGCGGCTCACAGGGCCCCATGAGCCACCCATCGTAACACTTGCCCTAGGGAACACAACCTCTCGCCAGCTGGAAGATAATCATACACGTGGCACTCACTGTAAAAGACTGGAAAGCCTCTCCCTTACTGCAGGACTACTGCCTGTATTTTAATTTTGTTGATTTGTTATCAAATTAGAAATCCTAAAGGGGTAGGGATGTAAGGCTAATCTAAAGTACTTTTAGTCTATTGAATTATTTTAGATTTGTCTGACAAAGATCCTTAAAACACTACAATTAATCTACTTATATCTAACCTAGTTACCCACCTTATTGGCTCTCGTTTTGAATTAAATTCCTTCTGTATAAAATCTGTAAGTACATTTACAGTTAGGTGGTGTCCTCTCCAGCTGCAAGGGGTGTGGGGGCCTCTGGAAGCTGGGGCCATGGTAACAGAAGCCTGGAGTCCTCTCCCGGGGCCTGCTGGGTAAGGGATGCAAATGACCCCCCTCCTCTTCTGCAGCAGTTTGCTGGTAAAGAGAGAAACTTGCCGTGGGCCGGAGTGAAGAAACCACCACTGTGCGGGCCGAGGACTCTCATACATTAGCTCACCTTTCCCCCCATTCCTATCTGTGAGGCCCGTGGCACAGGTCACTGCAGTGGGAACATTTTCTGCCCCCTGTGCCAGAACAAATGGCAGAGAGGGCGAGAAGGACAACACCCGGATGCCATGTTATTGCTTCCTTTCCTCGCAGAGCGCGCAGGAGTCTTTTACTTCCTTTTGATAAGGGAAAGGAGAGTCACAAGGCAGACCTAGCAGGTTCTCTCTTCCGAAGAGAGTTTATTTTTTGTGTTTCAGTGCTTTGACAGTGCTCCTGCCAGCTCCCCCCACCCACGAGGGATTGGCTCACAAGCACTCTCTGCCAGCGGCCCAGTACACCATGGTGAGGCGCCTCCCTGCACCGCCCAGCAAAGAAATCACCCCAAGGAGCCAGAGCATGGACTTTTCTTCAACAAATCAGCATCTCGGAGAACTCGCTGAGACTGGGAGCCAGTGCAAGCCCCGAGAAAGCGCGGGACCTAAATGGCAGATGGTCCCCCAGCCGTCCCCTTCCTTGATTTTCTTTTCAAAAAGAAAGGGACCGTGAAGCAGGGGGAGAAGATGCACTTTTAAATTACAGTTACTGTTAAAAAATTATTTTTCCACCTGGAAATTTCAGTCCACTTGATAGCTGGGGAAAAAAGAAAAACAAGTATTTTGTATCCTGCAATAAGCAGGCGTAATGCTCCAGACATCAAAGGGCAGTTCAGCGGCAGTGTTTGAATTCTGAATCTGAGGAATAACATTCTTGCCCATGTCAGCCATAATTAGGCATCTGAATAAACAGTGTTTTGTTTATAGAAAAAATAACTACACATTAGAAACATCTGCCTAAAATAAAAATGTAAGGCATTCTTGGATTCTGCCTTCACAAGAAATATTTGGATCATTATTTAGTGGGCCCACGCAATAAAGCTTGTGCTATGAAATGTTACTGTGTAACACTTACTGCGCGCGGTAAAACACCTCTCAATATAGTGATAGTGATGTTCCCACCTGGTCCTGGGCTCAAGGGTCCATAGGGAGAATTCTGGCCAAGGACAGACCCCCATGACATCCTGGCCGGGGGTTCCTGCATAGTGGGTAAAAGATTTAACTCTTTAAGGGCCTTAGCGTTTTTCCTCACTGGGGATCGTCTGCTCCTCAGCCCAATTAAAGCACAAAAATCACCACACTTGACTCCAAAGCTGTTGTTTAAAATAGAAGTACTTTGCCTGCATTGATGAGAGGAAAAAACATCTAATAAATAATGACACACTAATTGCTAGTGCATCAAATTTATTTATTTATTTATTTTAAGTTTTTCTATACCGGCATTCGCAATAGATATCGCATCATGTCGGTTTACAATTAACAAGTGGATAGGTAACAAAACTCGGTAAAAAACTAACATTTATCTTATTAATAATAATAATAATAATAATAGTTGTAGTAATAATAATGATATTAATATTAATAATAATAATGATATTAAGTAATAATTAATAATAATTAATAATAATTAATAATTAATAATAATTAATAATAATTAAAATAATAATTAATAATAATTAATAATAATGATATTAATATTGTGGCGATATTAAGTCAGAGGAATGAAAGATTAAAAAAAAAACAAAAAAAACCCAACATTTTTTAAGTGCTGGTGGTCAGGTTCGGGAAATGGATGCTCAGTTAAACAGCTTCTGTTTTCCAAACCAATGGCTGTGTGCCAATTAGGAAAACAAATGCTGATAAATTCAGCATCCATTTTCTTAACCAGCGGCCAGCCGACTTCTCCCGGGTGCCTGCTGTCAAGGCGGTGCTAGGGGCTCGCAATCGACTAACATCTCCTTTACAGCACGACTCCTAACTTTAATATTGCATGGCACCCTCAGGAGAGGTGCCTGGGGGCGCGTTAGGAAAACGAGCGCTGAACACTGAGCACCCGCTTTCAGCGTATTTGGTTTTTTTGCATCGGCCCCATACACAGTTAGGAGTGCGGGAGGATAACTTTATAAGAACTGCCACGCCCACAGATGCGTATGTATGACCATGTGCAGATCTATCCCAGTATTTTATAACCCACACAGGTTACAAAATGTGTAACTCTTCCCTGCGGTAAATAACACAAAGAAGGAAAAAACAGCTCTCTCAAAGATCTCAGTAGTGAATATCCAAAAGAAAGATTCTCATAATCTGTAAAATATCAAACAAATTCAACATCTACTAACATATCCCTAAAATATAATTCAAATATAATACATTTATTTATATAAAAATTTCACAAACAGTATTTCAAATATGACAGCAATTACATTTTACATACCTATTTTAAATATCCTTTATATTCTTCATGTAAAAACTATCACTTTTTTTTTTACATACATGAAAATACATAATCAATTACTTTATTTGCCCCACCTTACCTCTAACACACATATACTCATACCATGCTCAGTCACTCAAAACAGCAAACAAATAATTCCTTTAGTAACACAACTGTAATGGTCCTAAAATACTGAAAAATTAGTTCTCTCTAACACTTCTTCTTTACTACTCCGACCAGGGACCCTCGTTTCGCCCGCAGGCTTCTTCAGGGGGAATAGATCTCTCCCTGGCTTTATATCCACTAATATAAATATCACTCCCAAAGACCATTTACTTCCATCTTGAAAACATCAACTTCACATTCACCGTTTACGTCTCAGCGGTGACTCAACACATACACTCGTTTACTTCAACCGCCGCTGTGCTTCCTGAGTGTCCATTCTTCTGACCTTATTTTGCTGACATCGCAGTGTGCTCTACATTTCTCACGGCATCTCACATGACAAACGTCTTCCTGTTATCTCGTAATGTTCCTGTTATATCTACATAAAAACTGCCATCCTAAATACCGTTATCTACTTTTAAAACCAAGACCACAAAGTTATGAAAAAGAGTCATTGTGTTATTAATGCATATATATGTGCCCAGCAATGCTCCATGTTGCTTTGCAGCTAGTTTGGTGGTGTAGGAAATGAACTCGGTCCCTTCAGGCTCACAGACACGATGATATTGTTGGTATCTGAGAAATCTGGATGTTTCTAGGCATGATGAATGAACTTTCCTATCAAGAACAGTAAACAATGTAGATCCTGCAATCAATACTGCTTTTGCACAGTACAGTCAAAAGAACCTCAATTACATATACCACCAAAAACAGCAACCCTAATTACATGCCTATTTATATCATATCTCTGACAGAAAGCAGAAGTCTGTATTGTTTCTATAGTCATTAGAACAAGCCAGGCCCCACTTCTTATAACACTCCCCCACCCCCACACACGATAAACTCTCAATGCCCATTCTCAGCATCGAGGCTACAAGCACTAACCATTTATTTTTTCAAGGGCAGGAAATGGGAGAAACTCTTTTTCGCATCGCCTCGATAGTTTCCTGATCTGGTCTATAAGGTGCTTTCTAACACAACATCTGGCTCTTAAATCCATGTCTTCTATCCACGTCACTGCAATTCCTTTCTTCTCCCCACCTTTGTTGTTCTATTAATGTATATAATGTACATAATAACTAGCATTCATGATATTATCCAACATGATATGTTCCAATAGTTACCTATGTTAAGAACTCTGCACCAGTTGTACTATCTTTCTATGCTGCTTTCCTGCGTTTCTCTTCGCCCACCTGTTTTATTCCCTTGTTAATTGCATTTTCTATTCATTCTGTTATATTGTAAACCGATGTGATGTTCACCCTAACACCGGCATAAAAAAAGGTTTTAAATAAATAAATAAATAACCTTTGCACTGTGTTTTTTTCCTGTAACATTGTTCTGTCTCCCCTGACAGCAGCCCGATACCTTTTCCCTTATTATTGCGTCACTGATCTGTCTGCATGTGCAGTGCTACAAAACCATCTTCTGGAGCCATGGGAAGAGTAAATAGCGAAGACCTCTGGAGAAGTATGGCAAGCATGCTGAGAACTGAAGTAGTCCAGCTGCCATGGTCCATCACTTAAATATGGAGAGATAAAGGTAGGGTTGTAGGCGACGCCTCAATATTGGACTAACTTAATATATTTGTAACTGGCTTCCGAGAGCCATGCCTCATCAGATCAATGCAAAATAAGCTATGGATGATGTTGCCCGAATAGACAAGCAAATTGTAGTGTTTGTTTTCAAGCTGTAGGAAGTTGTAAAGTAGAACTACTCACTAACCTAATGCATTTGCAATTTAAATGATCAAGCTCTTTGAAGCACATACAAAAGGGCTTAATAGAGGCATTGTTTCATCACTCGTGACCATTGTTCTTCGCGCTGCTCGATCCCCTTCATTTTCTCGCCCCTCTCTAAGCACATCTCCCCTCCCCATCCTTTTATTTGACCATTTCTTACAGCTTTGGAAACGAACACGGATGCTGTAATCCAACTGAGCATGTGCTTTGTATATTTGGGCATCATCGCTTTTCTGAGCACATTTCGAAAGGGGGTTCTGCACATAAAAATGATAGCTACATGTGTAAGAAGCCGGTATTTGATGCAGTTTTTACAAACATCAAAAGTATGTGCATATTTTTGGTTTCATGCGCACATTTTACCAATGTAGAAAAGGGGCATTCTAGGACAACTTCTGGGGCGAGGTCAAAGAGTATGCACGGTAGTTGCTGTTTTATAAAAGATTAGCGAAAGGTGCAAGATGTTGCTCGGGTAGTCTGATCTATAACAGCCTATGTGTGCAGTGGAGGATTGCAGGACAGTATGGGGGATTTTTTCAAATCCGGCCCTTAGGGTATCTGACTCCCTTCTGCAGCACATGCATTAACACGCCAAGTCGACTCTGAAACCTGGCAGAATTAAGCCCAAATATCTCCAAAATAAATGTCACATTTTTCCTAAATAACTAAGAAATAAAGCATACTCTTCTAGACTAGCAGTGAATAAACAAAGCTGTAGACCCCCATTCCATCCATGCAAGTCTGCTTAGCAGAATACCTCACCTTAGTCACACATTTAAACACAGACAGACCCTCACCAAATACAAATGAAGAGATGATAAAGTATAAATAGTACCATGCAGACAAAAACTGAACTTGAAACTGCAACAAGCCAGACTCTGTATGGAATGAAAAAGCAATAAATAAATCCCCTGCTCTCCATATCTGGGAACTTTAGATTCCAGTCACCCTGAGATTGTCATGGATTAGTAAGGGGTGGGAGATAGGCACAACTTTCTTCTCTCTCTAACATGTTCATTCTCATATAAACTCCCTTATATTCTCTCACACACATGCTCACTAGATCACACATTCTCTCTCGTACATGCTCACCGGCTCACATGCTCTATCTCACAGACATGCTCACTGTGTCTCACACTCACGCTCTTGTTCACAAACATGCTCACTGGCTCAATCGATCTCTTATATACATGCTCACACACCTGCTCACTCGCTCTCGATAGGCCAATCTGACCAAGTGTGTGTGTGTGCATGTAGGCATATGCCTATGCCTGTGTGTACCTCCCTGTGCATGTACCTGTGTGTTGTGCTCTGTGTGTTGGTGCCTCTGCCTGTGTGTATTAATGTGTGTTTGAGGGGGGCCTGTGTGTCTTTACCTCTGCATGTATGAGTCTGTGCACTCTCCTATGCATCTTTGTGCATATGCCTACCTGTCCCTGTGTATAGGATCATGAGACACAGGGCTTCACAGATAGAGCACATTAGCTAACAGTATTAGATGTTGCTCAGGTTGTCTGGCCAATAATAGCCTGTGTCTGTGTCTGGGTGCCTGTAATTGTGTGTGTGTGTGTGTGTGTATGTGTATTTGGGGGAGCCTGAGTGAGCATGTCTCTGCATGTCTGCACATGCATGAGTGTGTATGCCTCTGCATGGGTGGCAGGTGCCTATGCCTGTGTTTTGTGCAACAGTGCTTTATAGACAGAGTATATTGTCTTTGCACAGTGCACTTTCCATTGTACCAGGCACCACCTTTTGGCCACAGACAAACCAACACAAGCCTTTGATATATATTTAGATTTACATGTATACATTAGTCAACTTGTTTGTACACTTTTTCACCTGCTAATTGACTAGCGCCAGTGAAATTGGACTTGTCTGTTGTCTGCAATTTTTGAGTGGGAAGTCTGGGTGAATTGGGGGGGAGCTCAGGGTGAAGTGCTAGCGTGCACGCAAATTCACCATGAACAGATTTGAGAGTTAGGATCTTAGCACATTATATATTGATCCAATAAAAGAAGCCTGGCTCTTGAAATGCATTGCTAGTCCTATAAAAATGTATCATCTACACTTGTTGACCTTGAAAAATGAAAAACAAAACAAAAAAACCCCCACAACATTTCTTGCTGTGAAATGGCCAGTGAGGGAGAGGAAAAATCAATTTAGAACGTTTTATTGATAAAACAGATGTAGTTTTATGCTTGCCAAAGTTGTGATGAAACCTTGCTGCCCTTAGAGTAAAACAACGATCTGCAACCTACGACAACAGTCAGAGGAAAAGAACTACTCGCTGGGTGAGGAATGCAAACAGAAACCACAGCTAGCAGTGAGCCTTGATTGGTGTACTCATTAGTGCTTCAGAAAACCAATTCCATACTATATTTTTGCATAAACTACAGTAATTATATATGGATCTGAATTCAAATGATTCCAGTCATACATTGTTAAAAATTATGGATTGCCATCAACTTAATTTTATGTTTGCTGCTCATGAATAGTATGCTTCCAATGTAATGCATAATTAAACAACAGCTTTCATCTCATCGACGTTTAAAAAATTTATTGCTGTGCAGCAAAAAACATGGTATTTAATCACCATGTAGAGGCAATGTGCTTACATATACTACATTCCAGTATGTCAGGGACTTGTATTTGCATTGTGACTGGTCAGGAGTGATAGACATAGAGACATTATTAAAAGGCTCTAACTGGCAAACTTAGGGGCTGACATAATGAGCTGTGAGTTATTCAGCACACAGTTTAATGCACATGCTAAACTATTTGTTTTAACTCCCAATGAAATAAGCTAATTGTAAAGCAATGCACTGGGACTTTAAAGAAAAGCGTATTAACCCAAAATGTGGAAGGTTTTAGCAGAGGGTGTAGCAGTGGGAGTACAGTTAGTTAAGAGTGTTTGCATGGCCCATCCACGCAGGGTCGGTCTTTTCCATGACTCTGCCTTGTGCCGGACAGAAGGTAGAGTCATGGAGAGAAGCTGAAAGAGGCCAGCAGGTCTGCTGGCTCTTTCCCAGGGGCTGGACGGAGGGAGTGCTTCTCCAGCGAAGGAGAAATGCTCAGTTTCCAGTAGTGGTGTGGAAGAAAGAAGCCCGGATTTAGGCACAGGAAACTGCCGCTGGAACCCAATTTTTTTTTTTTTTAATTCGATGCTGGAGTGTCGTCATCACCACTGCCGCTGCATGCCGCCTGTTACGGCACCCCCCCCCCCCCCCTCCACCTGTATGTCGTGGTGCCAGCCCCATAATAGAAGCAGCAGGTGCACGCGGAGCCAGGAAGTTCAGCACAGGGGCCCTCCTGCGGCCCTGCGAAGACCCCTCCCCTTGCACGGTTCCCATAGTAACAGGAAACTTGTGTGGGAGTAGGGGGGCGGGGCACCACATGGCTGGTCAACACACGAGGGCTGCAGGAATGCCCTGCACTGCATTTCCTTGTTTCCTTGCTGCTGCTGCTGCTTCTGTTCTGGGACCGGCACCACGACATAGAGATGGGGGGAGAGGCCATATGACAGGAGTATTTGGACAGGGTCGATCAGGAGGAACCAGGGAAGAAATAGCTCCCTTGCACTAGTTGGGGGGGGGGGGGAATCAGGATTGGCGGACCAACCCTTTCTCTCCCATTGCCTATAGGTGCAGGCAACTTTAATTCGACCCTGGAGGAACTGGTGGAGTAGATGTTCAATAAGTAACCAAATACAGGAGTCCAAAGGAGGAATCTCTCTCCTGTGAAGGGTGAAGAGATTATCCCAAGGATCTGTGCACCAGCTACTGATAACCACCAGAAGAGAAAGAAAGGAGGAAGGTATTTGAGAGAAGAAATTCAACCCCTGGGGAAGAGGAGAGCCCGAGGGAAGCGTGCCCCTGAAAGGATCCTGTTTTGCGACTGTGCCTGTGCATTTGCTGCAAGCACTGAAACTGCAGCATCTGCCAACAGGGACCATTACTCGCTGAAAATAGTTTTCACCTGTAAGAAACCGTTTCCAGGGAAGACTGATCTGGAATATGTTTACATGCCATCCAAAAATAAAAGTGGAGGCACCCAGTGCAGGGGGAGAAAGAGTGCAGCACCATTTATAAAATCAAACAAAGGAGAAAGTCTTGTCCTACTGAGCTGCCCCTTCCCCTAGCTACAGGCCTGAGGAATTAGAAACAAACACAAGCCTACAATGTAATCTACATTCTTCAGCCTTAATTGTCCTAGTAACGCCTTGACAACTTTTTTTTTTTTTTTTTTTTTTAAACATCCATACTCCATAGGACAGAAAAGCTCATCAGGCCAGCAGTCAGGATTATTAGGCCAGAAACCACGCTCCTTTCGAGTTTATAAATTCTCCACTCCTGACTTCTTATTTATTTATTTAAAATTTCGATACCGCCTATACAAGCTTTTCGCAAATCTAAACGGTTTACAAAGAAATGTACATATTTAAAATACAAAACTCAGAAAAAAAACATTAAAAAATAACATTACATTAAGATGAGACACCAAAGGTTAGGATTTAGGTTCTGGGAAGGCTAAGGAAGAAAAGATATGTTTTGATGGCTTTTTTAAATTAAGTTGTCGAATGTAGTTGGGTAGGGAGTTACAAATAGTGGGTCCTGCCATAGAGAAGGCGAGAGTCCTAGTCAGATTTAATCTAGTAGTTTTGACAGTGGGGATGACTAAGTAATTTTTGTCCATTGAGCGTAGATAACGTGGAGGTTGATAAAGTTGAAGTGATGAACAGAGCCAAACCGAGGATATACTATGTATAAGGTTATGAATAGTGGTCAATATTGTAC
The DNA here is from genome assembly GCF_901001135.1 of Rhinatrema bivittatum. NCBI lineage: Eukaryota > Metazoa > Chordata > Amphibia > Gymnophiona > Rhinatrematidae > Rhinatrema > Rhinatrema bivittatum. Next base: position 8,815 of record NW_021821384.1, on the reverse strand, counting down.
ATTGAATGCACTGCACTGATGGATAGGCAGCCAGTGTAGTTGTTTAAGAACAGGTGTAATATGTTCATTGTGGCATATGTTAAAAATCAGTCTGGCTGCACAGTTTTGTATTATTTGGAGGGGACGAAGAGTGGAGGTAGGGAGACCTAAATAGGGAGAGTTGCAATAATCTACACTGGTAAGTATCAAGGCTTGGAGAACATAATGGAAGTCATGTGGAAAGAGGAGTGGTTTGAGTTTTTTTTAATTGGCGGAGCTTGTAAAATGAGGTGCAGGTAATGGAAGATGTGTTATTTGTCATGGTGAGTTTAGAGTCCAGAATCATCCCTAGGTTACAAGCCTGCTTAAGCTTCTTGGTTCTTTCCCTCCAGTCCTTATCCCACAGGCTGCTTTAACAGTCTCTTCACTATGGATTCAATGCACCTGTTGGCAGGTGCGGCAGCGTTCAGGGCCAGCCACTTCCCAGCACTCTGCCCAGGTCTCCTTCCAGATTTTAAATCTGACACATGGAGTCATGTGATGCTGTGAGAGACAGCAGACGTGTTCCTGATCTCTCCGAGGGCCCTCTCCCCTTTTAATAGATACATCAACAAGCTTACTCTCAGATCTGCCCAGGATTTCAGCATACACTTCTCTTTCGCTTTATGGGGCAAACTGCTCTTTTTAAAATTAGATTTACACCTCAGAATAGTGACAGAAGCAGCTAAGAAAGAGAAGGAGAAGGTGAAAGGAACAATCTAAAATGGCCGACGCGCCTGACTCTAATCTGGCGACGGAAAGCCCAGATATGATGGGCTCTGATATTGCCGCAGCTATTTTTGCTGCCTTGGAGGGTAGATTTACTCACCTTTCTTCTCAGATCACTGGTGTGAGTACACAGTTGACGGCTATTCATCAGCAACTTCAGACAACAGAACAGCGTCTTTCCAACGTGGAAGGTGCTCCATGTTGAACGAGTTAAAAACATTGAAAGATTCCTGCGAAGCTCTACAAACAAAGGTTGATGACTTGAAAACCGGTCACAGAGGAACAATTTAAGAGCTATAGGAGTGCCTGAATCTATCCTGGAGCAACCTTTAGCACACAGCTGGAAACTTGGTTGACGCAAGCACTCAATTTGAATAAAAATAGTGCCCTGCAGATTGAATGGACCTACCATCTGGGGCCTTTGCCTTCTGGGGACAGCGTCGCCACCAAATCTTGAGCAGTCATTTGTAGGGACCTTAACTTCAACCAGAAGGTCAATATTCCGCATTTTTGCCAGTGCCAAATGGAAATGCGCCTTGAGGGAGAGAAAATTCTCATTTCAAGATTACTCTGCATCCATTGCCTCGTGTAGAAAAGTGTTTGCTCCTACTTGCACACAACTGGTGAAGCTGTGAATCCGATCAACTCTGCTCTTCCCTGCAACATTAAAAGTTTTCCACAATGGGCAAAATCGTTTCTTCACCTCTGTGGCAGATGCCAATGACTTTATATAGGGATTGAACTCTGGCTGAGGGCAGCTACAGGACACATTAATAGCATAAGTGTGTTTAAAGGTTTTTTCTATTTTTTCACCTGTGTATCACCATCAGTATTTAGAGATACAGATCATTGATCATGTCAATTTGTTTTTCTCTCTCTTTTACCTCTGGTAGGTGGGGGCTCACGGCACAAATGATTCCCTTTAGAGGTTTTTTTTCCCTTTTGGTTGCAGAAGTGGGTGTAAGGCAGGGGTGGGCATGGAGGAGGACTTTACTCACGTCTCCAGGGCTCATGGATCCAAGGCTCATCTGGATTATTTGTTGATCAGCCGGGATTATTTTTCCAAGGTGGTGAGACCCTAGATTGGCCCACTTGCAATATCTGATCACACCCCCGTCTGGGTGAACACTACCGGGCTTTCCCCACTACAGAGAAGTCAGAGATGGAAAGTCCCATCTTTTCTTTATTATGATACCAAATTTCAGGATTATTTACGGGAGAAATGGAAGGAATTTGCTCATTTTAATCTAGGAGAGCAGAATGAGCCAGTTCTCCACTGGGAGACTGCCAAAGCTGTATTACAGGGGGGAGGCGATTGCCTGTGGTACAAAGTGGAAAAAAAGAACTTGCTAATAGAACATTAAGTTTAGAAAAGCAACTAAGTATAGCAAAACGAAGATATTGCCAAAATCCTTCAGCCGCAACCCGCACACGGTTCTATATGACCCAAAGCGCTCTTAATGAGCTTATTCACCAGAAAACCCAGAAAAGCCTACATTATTATAAATACAAGCTCTTCCATTAGGGAAATACAGCAGGGAAGTTATTGGCCAGCCTTATAAAATCCTGGGAGGGTAGGACCCATATTTTAGCTTTCAAAGATGATACGGGTCAGATGAGAAATTCCACTAAAGACATTGGGGATATATATATATATATATATATATATATATATATATATATATATATATATATGTATGTATATATATATTTACCAATACTGCCAAGCCATATTCTTAATGATTTAGATTATTAGCACCTTTTTTTTTTTTTTATCTTTAAAACGATGTAAACCTTCTCAGCAAAGGCAGCGGGGGGTTTGGGGACCTCAGAATGTCCCTGTTATGATTGTCCTTGCATAAGCATGTGATATGTAAAAGAGAACATTATGTATCATGCGTTAACATCTGTCCTTGTCAATTCTCGGAAACGCTAATAAACAGATTAAACATAAATCTGACACATGCTCCTCTCCGCAGCAGCAGAGAGCCTGAGGCATTGCAAGCCCTCCTAGGCCGTTCTGAATCTGGGGCCTGCTTGTGCATCAGGTCACATTTTACCTTCAAAATGTTACAACTAGTTGAAATTTCCTTTATGCAGTCATTCACTTGCAAATCTTCACCGTGCACATTGGCAAACAGCGTGCCTTCTGACAACACTCCGATGAAAGAGACACCCGGATCTTTCCATGTGCTCAGAAAAAAAAAAAAAAAGCCTAAAATTTCACTTTCAGTTTTCTGTTTGGTGAAGATAGTTATATTAGTGCAGCTGCACTTGCGTGATAAAGTGGAAATGACCAGAAAGAGTCTATTTTTGGAATTAAAGAGAGAACTATAGCTGGAGTAAAGAATGCTGGAATATAAAATAATATTTAGTCTAAGAGCCCAGCTCTCTGCTACTCAGCTGCCCAGCACAGGCACAGCTATTGCACAGTAAACGAAACGTACAATACTGTAGACTTCGAGCTTCAGCTCATGCAGGATGCAACAAGGAACAGTTTATTTTAAATCAATGGCATATTTCTCTGAAAATGCACAAAAAGTAACTAAAACAATGAGCCTGCTCATTTTCTCAGTAACAGACTCGGAAACAAAAATTATTTCAAATTGAAATGTTCTCTGAGGGTATACAGAGCTAAAATATAGTGCCACACATTTGCAGCAAGAGAAAATAACTTGCACTACTCTTTCCTGCAGTTTCAGGGCTTTGCTCTAAATGGGTGGCATTGCCCTCTGACCCCATCGACTGAGCCTATCAGGAAGCTGCTGAAAGTTCTGTTAGCACCTATACAGCCCTGATCAGAAACAGAAAAACATGTTTTACTATACATTTTTTTCCTCTGCGTGTGTGTAGAACTATATTTGAACACTATACCGCCCTCAGGGAGCCCTAACATTTAGAAAAGCTAAAATGCCCATTTAGCTTATAGTATATAAGAGCACACACAAATTATTTAAGTGGTTTGTGTATGTAAGAGACAGCATTGGCTTCACTAAAAACGTCAAGGGTCTGATCTAGCACTTAGCAAAGGGGATTTCTGTGATTAATACACCTCTATTTATGTAGGATAATCTGGAAGGGGAAAAAAATTACTGGTACAATGAAAAATGAAGCTATGAACTTGTGAATTTAAACCTAATTTTATATTTTGCTAACAAAATGCACAATTGTGTGGAGTCCGCTTTTTCTGTAACTGCCTGGAGCACGAGCAGTGAGCTGATAAGAATGGTTAGATGAAAGATTTCTTTGGGGGTTTTTTTTTTTAAACAAAATAACTGGAATCAGATTACTGGGTAAAGATTATCATCATTTTACTTTAACAAATTCAGCCACAGAGCAGTGCCCAGAGTTGCAGCACGAAAGACAATTATCCATGAGGCAGGCTAGGCCTCACTGCATGTATTATAATGTGCAAATTTTCAGCAATGGGAGATTCCATGAATGCAGAGTTGTTTTTGAGTGATAATTGTGGCCAATGCAACAACAACAAAAAAAATATGCGCTGAAAGGGGCACTGAGTGTTCAGCGTCCGCTTTCCTAACGCATCCCCAGGCACCTCTCCTGGGGGCGCCATGCAATATTTAAATTAGGGATCGCACTGTCAAGGAGGCGCTAGGGTCGATTGCGCGCTCCTAGCACCTCCTTGACAGCGGGCGCCCAGGAGAAGTCCTTTTTCCTAATCAGCGCCCAGCTATGGGTTCGGAAAACAGATGCTGGTTAACTGAGCGTCCATTTCCCAAATCTAACCGCTGGCACTTATTCTTTAAATTATTATTTTTTTACATCTTTCGTTCTTCCAACTTAATATCACCAGGAGATTAAGTTGGAGGATGTACAGAAAAGCAGTATTTTCTGCTTTTCTGTACAACTTTTTAAGCGCAAAAATGTGCGTAGTGGACATTTTTTTTTTTTTTTTTTGCATTTGGGGTGGCTAACTAATAACCTCATCAACAAGCAACTAACGAGCGCTATTAGTTTCGTGGCACGTTGGATGCATGTTGTGGAGGCGATAATCCCCTTTTAGCATAAGGGGCTGTGGACGCGCCTACACAACCCGCGTCCAACTGCGGGTTAAACAGTGCGCTCGGCTGAGTGCACTGTATTGCATCGGCCCCAGGGTGAGCCATTTGCTCGCGTCTGTGAAGAAGGCTGCATGAGTCACTAGAGGGCGCCATCGTCCAGAGGAGCCAGGGCTGGGGCTCTCCAGAATGGTTTGCCTTCCTTTACTTTGAGAGAGTGGGTATGGGCAACTTGTCGAGGAATCTGCTGTATCAGCCAGGGATTTCTATTTTTTTAATTGGGGAAAAAGAGGACTTCATAGTTTCTTGCTGGGTTTTCTAAGGGAGACGAAGGGGGAGGCTCAGCTTCCCTGTAACCTTGCTCAAGCAGCCGGAGAAACCGTATTTTTAAGCTTATGGATTGTTAAAGCTCTACCAACTGCATTCTGGGTTTTTTTTGGAATTAGTGAACGCTTTATATTTCTGTTTTCAATAAACAAACACCACCCATTCTGTGCGTCCCGCTGACTGAGAGACTGTGAGAGCGTTTTGCCTGGGTCGTGCAGCTTTTGCTGCCTTCCCCCGGAGAATCCATATCCAGAGCTGCAGGCAGGGTTTCCCCCTTGCCTTCTATAGGGAGTGCCCTCAGAAACGGGGTTACAGAACACCCCACATGAGTATATGGAAAATTAAAACTTCTCTATCAGCATTTTAACTGGGTCCTTGCCACTTGTCTGCAGTTACAAGGGTCATGCAGAGAGACACAATTAAGAGAAACAGTAAAGATTTGCACACATCACGAGTCACACAGTAAAAAAAAAAAAAAAAGGATCCAACGTAACCGGCCTTCGGAGACTCCCCATAAAAAGTAAGCTGCATAGTAAACGCCGTCAGGCAGGATGTATCTGCTTGCTTTATTTATGCAAATGTCACAGACTAGCACCCTAAACAAACACCACCAAAGGGTGTGCAGACTGGTACAGCTCAGCTGACCGGTACTGAGGTGAGGGAGGATCATGTCTTTGGCTCCTGTTTACCCAGAGCTAATGTTTGGACCCCTTGGCCTATAATCTTGGAACCTCTTCGGCACCTGATTCTGTTTAGCTTCGGGACCAGTGGCACAGTCACAACTGGTGTTTAGGTTAAACCTAAGTGGGCACAAAAGGCATTGATAAGCGCATGGCTCAGGTCCCCATCCCCCTGAGACTCTTGATAATTAAACTATACAATTATAAATGTGCCCCCTCCCTCAAGAACATTCCCAGCGAGATCCTGCTGGTCTTACAGAGGGGGAATTTTCAAAAGCCACTTCTGAGGGTAAACCTTTGCTTTATGCGCAGAAATGACCTTTTTACATGTACACAGAATGACCTGTGTACATGTAAGTTTACTCAGACTGAGAGGAAGCATTTCTGGGGGAAGGGTTTCGACTTAAGTGAATACTCTTGGAACACCAAAAGTATGCACATACATTTTCAAGAAAAAAATATTCTGTGCAATGTTAGCAGTCGTAAATGTTGGCGGGTAGGTTTGCTGGGATCCCTTTCAGAGTGAACAGTACCGCCGGCGGGGAGCACTGACTTCTTTGACCACTGGTGAAACTTCTGCATGATGTTGCAAAATTACCCCTCAATATGAGCACCAACCGTGCAGGCAAATACAGTGGGAAACCAAGGAGCTACAGTACAACTGCCCGATCCTTACAGAACCTGCAACCTGCTGCTGCTTCCTCATCCCAGGGCACTCGCCAGCTTTCTTCCACTTGGTGAAGTCCCCAAAGGGATGCAAAGCTTTCTGAGAAAAAAATGCCTGTGCAGCTGGTTGCACAATTTTGCATGCTTTAGTGAGTCACATGCTAATTTTGGACACCATGTACAATTTCTTATTTGCATAATTATTTTTTTTACACAGGAATGCCAGTTGCTGTTTTCAAGGTGAAAGGCCACATAAGAGCCTAACAGGGTAATTCATCAAAATGTGTTAAGGCGTTAATGCATGCGACAGTTATGTTTCCGCATGGAGCGAATGCAAATATTTTGAAGGGGCGGGATTGGGGAGGGGTTTGGGCAGGATTAATGAAAATGAGGGGCAATATTGCTTAGTGCGATAGCGTAATGCATGCCATTGAATGTTTTTAACGCCAGAAATAGAGTCCATCAAGCTAAGGCGAGAGAACATTGTAGAAATCTAACCTTTGTGAGACTTTCCTCACTGCAAATGACATCAAATCTTCACTGAGGACTACTATGCTGTTCGTACTTCTCACTCTGCATGTCAAACTGTCCCCAATACCCTAAACCGCCACCAAAACCTCACCATGAGTTATTAGATGACCCTCCTGTAGTGATATAAATAACTGACTACTATGAAGGCTTATAGAGAGTCTCTCTCTCTCCCCTGGGCACTTCGCAAGCTGCGAAACACTGAACAAGTATTGTAGGGCGCAATTAACAGTGTGTGGTGCGGTAATTCTAAAATTATCATAAACATGCCCCTTTTTCTTATCATGGGCATTATCCATGCAAAATCATAGGATTTTGATGAATCTAGGGGGTAAGGAACTAATATACAAAAGTAGGTTAACATTGGCCATTAATGTGTGTTTATTTCCTTGTGTTAACAGCTCATGTTCATGATATGCAAATGAGTTTTTCATTAATTTACAATTGTTAAAATTAGTGTGGGAATGCCAACGTTATCACAAAATTTTAACTACATCTCCTGTAGTTACATTTTTGGCATTAACGAATGTTAACTTTTTTGTGATTTAACACTTTATTTTTTAATGCACTAATGGGTAATGAGCTGTCTTTCATAGCTTTGTATCTCACTACCTCATTAATATTAGGCTTTTATTAAAACTCTCACAAGCTGATTACAAACTAGCCCGCACTTTCAACACACCTTGGAGGTAATTTTCAAAAGGTTTTATGCACATAAATGGGCTTTTGAAAATTGCTATGATATATACCGGAACTCCCTTGGTGATTCTAGCCACAAAGACTTTTGCAAATATATTAACTGAAAATTCACTCTTTAAACGTTTATGATTGCAATAGTGCACAATGGGACCTATTTATGAAAACGCAATAAATTAAAGGGAATTAATCTCAGATGGGCCTATTTACTAATAATGGCCCTGGTTTTCAAAAGCATTTACACGCTTAAAACTGAGTTTCACATGTGTAAATACACTTTACCCCTGTAAAGGGAGGTTTGAAAATTGCTATGATAGTATGCTACATTTACATGCGCAATTCCTTTGAAAATTCACCTGTGTGTGTGTCAGTGCACATGAACGTGTATTTCTGGTTAGGTCACTTTAGTGCAATGGCCCATTAGTGAATCCCATAGGTTTTCATGTGGGCCTAAGTGATCACGCAGTTTCACGAATCAGTCTCATTGTGCTCCCGATAATCAAATGATTAGTATATACAGAACAAGAACAACACTCAGTAACGTGGCAATACAAACCATCAAAAAGAAAGAGTAAAAAATAAATGACTTGGAGAAGAAACATGGCAGTCACCCATTGACCCCAACAAAAAAAATCCATATAATTTGTACATAAATTCTGCAATCAGCAAAGGTCTATTTCTTGCACTATACCTTCCAACACTCACCCTTCTCTTTATAAACTAATTTCCTGCTCTCCTCTGGGATTATTTCCAAAAAACCTTTCCAGGAAGTATAGAAGAGATCTGTATGTCCTTCTCTGTGCCAAGAGATGCATTAATCCTCACCATTCCTAAATATTGCATCACTGAATTGAAATAGAAAGGGATTATAACCAAGTCCAGTTAGCAATATGGGCACAATGATAAAATATCTTTGAGCTTTCGTTTTCTTTACAATAAAGTCCAATTCCGCCTCTCTCCCACAATTAATAACTTTTGCTAATAACTGAAGTTGGCCTGCCATAGTAATTCATATGTGGACTTTATCAAAAAAGTGATCCCTAAAACTTTTGATTAGCCTGCTTGCTGGGAAACAGTGATAGAAAGGCACGTCTTGCGCACTGCATATTTGTTTAGGGCCTCTGATCCTGCGTTTATAAATAGTATTTTTTG
>NW_021821383.1:0-76668 GCF_901001135.1 Rhinatrema bivittatum | reverse complement strand
GACGGGATTTAAGGAAGCTGGAAGAGTGGTCGACGATATGGCAGCTGAGATTCAATGCCAAGAAGTGCAGAGTCATGCATATGGGTTGTGGAAATCCAAAAGAACTGTATTCGATGGGAGGAGAAGGGCTGATATATACGGAGCAGGAGAGAGACCTTGGGGTGATAGTCTCTAATGATCTGAAGTCGGCGAAACAATGTGATAAGGCGATAGCTAAAGCCAGAAGAATGCTGGGCTGCATAGAGAGAGGAATATCGAGTAAGAAAAGGGAAGTGATAATCCCCTTATACAGGTCCTTGGTGAGGCCTCACCTGGAGTACTGTGTTCAGTTCTGGAGACCGTATCTCCGAAGGGACAGAGACAGGATGGAGGCGGTCCAGAGAAGGGCGACCAAAAAGGTGGAGGGTCTTCATCGAATGACTTATGAGGAGAGATTGAAGAATCTAAATATATACACCCTGGAGGAAAGGAGGAGCAAGGCTGATATGATTCAAACTTTCAGATACTTGAAAGGTTTTAATGATCCAAAGACAATGACAAACCTTTTCTGTTGCAAAAAAATCAGCAGAACCAGGGGTCACAATTTAAAACTCCAGGGAGGAAGACTCAGAACCAATGTCAGAAAGTATTTCTTCACAGAGAGGGTGGTGGATGCCTGTAACGCCCTTCCGGAGGAAGTGGTGAAGACCAAAACTGTGAAGGATTTCAAAGGGGCGTGGGATAAACACTGTGGATCCATAAAGTCTAGAGGATGTGAATGAAGGGAAGAGGCATGGGGTGGCTTGCTTGCGGGAATGATGGCTACTACCTGGAGATTAATATACTTATTCAATAAACATACACATGGTTAATGTGACTCCAACATTGCTCTATGCTTCAATGGCAAGAGGAAATGTGGAAAAAAGGATTTGCATCCACAAAAAAGCAGGGGAGTAGCTTGCTTGTTATGGCGGTTACTACCCCAAACCAAATAAACCTGATACTTCACTTTCAATGCACATCCAGCATAGCTCTCTGCTTCAACGGCAGGGAGAATGAAGAAAAGATGATTTATATTCAGCATCAACCAACAAGGAATGAATTACATAGTCTGGGTAAACAAATAAGCATGGGTGTAGCTTGCTTGTTACGGCGGTTACTACCCAAATCAATTAAGCCTGATATTTCACTTGGAATACATATCCAGCGCAGCTCACTGCTTCAACAACAGGGGGAATGAAGTAAAGATGATTTATATTCAGACAACCAACAAGGACTTAATTGCACAGTCACGGTAAACCAACATGGGAGTAGCTTGCTTATTACGGCAGTTATACCCCAAACCAATCAGCTAGATACGTCACTTAGATGCAGCTCCAGCACTGCTGTCTGCATCGATGTTGGGGGTGGAAGGGAATTGGAACCAAAAAGTTACCAATAAGAGCCCTGACCTCGGCAGTCAGAGTAATAGATAAGTATGAAAACAAATAGGTGTGAAAGCTTGCTGGGCAGACTGGATGGGCCGTTTGGTCTTCTTCTGCCGTCACTTCTATAGGATTTTAGACAGTGCTAGGGAGGAGTCAGCTGTCGTGGGTACGAACGACATAGGAAAATGTGAGAGTGAGGTTCTAGAAACCAAAATAAGCTCTTAGGTAGAAAGCTGAAATTCAGAACCTCCAGGGTACCATTCTTTTAAATGCTCCCTGTTCCACGTGCAGGTCCCCAGAGGCAGGCAGAGCTCTGAAGTCTCAATGCATGGACAAGACAATGGTGCAAGGAAGAGGGATTCAGTTTTCTTAGGAACTTGGGAACCTTTTGGGGAAGGGGTAGAGTTTCCGAAGGTATGGGCTCTACTTTAACCATGGTGGAACCAGGCTGCTGGCGCTAACCTTTAAAAGGAGATAGAACAGCTTTTCAAAGAGAAAAAAAGGGAAAGACCACAGTTGCGCAGGAGTGCATGATTCAGAGAGAGGTAACTTCAAAGGATACTAATGAAGCATTAGAGTTAGGCCATCCCAACAGAGAGGTTCCAATAATAAGAAACATGGTAGGAGCAATGGATGGCCAGTGCCATCTTGTGCTCCAGGATCCCCGCTAGACCACCAGGGACTTTTGGCAAGTCTTTGGGGGTACTGTCCTGGAGCGATCTCCTGCACTCGGGCCGTTGGCTGCCAGTATTGAAAATGGCGCCAATAGCCTTTGCCCTTACTATGTCACAGGGGCTACTGGTGCCATTTGTTGCCCCCTATCACATGGTACCGTTTATGTACCGTTTCATAGTGATGTACTGCCACAGTTACTCACATACTTTATTTACTCAATCTGCTACTCTATTACATTAATAGGCTGAAATGTATTTATACATTTGATTATTTATGTACCGTTTCATAGTGATGTACTGCCTCAGTTACTCACATATTTTATTTACTCACTCTGCTACTCTACATTAATAATAGGCTGAAATGTAAATATTGCTGTTCTATCTCTCCCCTCTTCCAGCTCCAAGTTAATTTCCCTGTTTTATTGTAACTTTCTCACATCCTCTATCTGATCCACTATATCTAAAGTTCAAGGTTCTTATTGAGAACATTGTTTACGTTTATTGAGAACATTGTTTATGTTACGTTATGCTTTACACACTCTGTTAATTGTAAACCGGGTTGATGTGATGCATGTCATGAAACTCGGTATAACAAAAACAATAAATAAATAAATAAATAAAAATAAATAAATAAATGGTAGGAGCACAAGACAGCAGGTTTATCCATGGATCTAGCTTACAGTTCACTGCAAGTCCAGGTTTCAGCTCTGGGCTGAATTAGAGGCAGAGTCCAGAGCAAGCCTTTGGCCTCTCATCCAGAGGTCACTCATTTTCTAAAAGGGGTGAAGTACCTAAAGTCTCCAGTTAGAAAGGTATGCCCAGAATGGTAGGAGCAATGGACGGATGGTGCCATCTTGTGCTCCTACCATGTGACAGGGGCCGACCAATGGCACCGGTAGCCCCTGTGACATAGTAAGGGCAAAGGCTATTGGTGCCATTTTGAATACTGGCAGCCAACAGCCCGAGTGCAGGAGATCACGCCAGGACCCCCGCTGGACCACCAGGGATTTTTGGTAAGTCTTGGGGGGGTCAGGAGGGTGGGGGGTTTATTCGTTAGATACATTGTATTCGTGGGGGTTCGCATACATTTCGTGACCCCACGAATACAGCAAATAGGGACATATACGTTGCGGATTGCCAATACATCGAAAACGAAGGCATACCCCTATGAGCCACTGTATTTATCCTGACACTGCCAAGAGTGGCTCAGGATACCGTTGATAAGCTCCTGTGGCTGGAATACAACCGATTATGGCTCCACATGACACCATACTACTCCTGTGCCGGGAATCTCCTTAGGCATGCACATGCATATGCGCACATTATATGGGCTCCGAATTAGGTAACGCTGAGCAGTGCCTTCCGATAACATCAGGCCACCGGCCTATTTAAGCAAGGGCCTCACAGCATTACCTCACTTTAGCAACAAGCATCTTACCTTGCAGTGCATGTATCTAGCGTTCTTGGTTCCTGTGTTCCTGATTCTTGTCCAGCCTTGCCTCATCCTTGCTTTCCAGCCTTGCCTCGTCCAGCCTTGTCTTCTCCAGCCTTCCTTGTCCAGCCTCACCTTGTCCTATCTGCCTTATCCTGTGTTTTCAGCGTGTCTTTATCCACCCTTGGCCTGAGTCTCTGGATCTTGACTCTTGCTTTGACCTGACCACAATTGTCTGTTGTTTGAATCTGACCTCTTGTTTTGACCTGGCCACACTTGCTAGCTGCCTGCCCCGACCTTGGCCTGTCTCTGACTCCATTAGTCTGTTGCTTGCCCTGACCCCGATGAGCCTTTGAACTTTAGGTATCTTCACTGCCCTAGTGATCCACCTAAGTCTTGCCGGCCGCCAGATAAAGGTGAAGCTCCAGACTGTCCCATTACAGGGTGCGATCACCAGGTGCTGCGTAGGTATTGGGTGTTCACCCTCAAGGCTGCATCAACTACACTGCAGCATAAAGGGCTCACATACCCGCTATCTTTCTCAACATTCTTGTCAAATTAATTTCAAGTTGCAAATCAAGTCAATGCATAGATTAAAATTGAATCTGAGGCATAAGGGGTAAATAGTTATTCCAAGTTTCTGGCTTGGTCACTGGGCTTCAGTTCTCTCTTTCATTGAAAAGACAGAATAAGACTTGGCTTTCTGTCTGAAATTCTGTCTCATGATGTATTCAGGTGCTGTTTCTACTGAGAAAACCATTTGTAATAAGATATAGTGTAAAAAATTTGCAAAGACTACAAAAGTATGCCCCTCACATCCGAGAAGAGATATAATAGAGAAACATGTGTTTCAACATCATTTGTTACCAGGAATAAGTAATTACTATTGTTATACTTGAATATCACAAGTACTGTAACAGCATATTTAGTTCAGATGTGCAGATAAAGGCATGGTTACTAGAGATGTGAATCGGAACCGGAATCGGTTCCGATTCACATCATTAATTTTTTTTTTGTGTGGCCCGACCGCGGTTTTGTTTATCAGCTGCGCCCAAGCGATAAACAAAAAAACCCACCCGACCCTTTAAAACTAATCCCTTAGCTTTCCCCACCCCCCCCAACCCCCCCCCAAAACTTTTTACAAGTACCTGGTGGTCCAATGGAAGTCCTGGGAGCGATCTCCCGCTCTCGGGGCCGTCGGCTGCCACTAATAAAAATGGTGCCGATGGCCCTTTGCCCTTACCATGTGACAGGGTATCCGTGCCATTGGCCAGGCCCTGTCACATGGTAGGAGTAATGGACGGCCTGTGCCATCTTTAAAAATGGTGTGGGCCATCCAGTGGGTTTAGGGATTGTTTTGGTGTGCCGTTTTTCCCGCCCTCCCCCAAAACGATAAGAGAACCCCAGGAACAAAATCGTGGGGTTCTCTTATCGGGAGCCCCCGATTTCTGACGATTTTGAAAATATCGTCCGATATTTTCAATAGTTCGAAGCCCGATTCACATCCCTAATGGTTACAATGGTGACCATATTCAAAAGCATTAGCCAGATCACTTGCAAGCTGTTGGTGTGGGTCTAGTAGGTTCACATACTAGGCTGTGCCAACCATGCCACAGCACAAGGTTCCACTATTCTTGCATGTGTGGATTTTCAGTTTTGTGTGCACGTTTACCTGCAGAAAAAGGAGCGGAATAGGGGCATTTTGGAGCACGACCATAAAGTATGCATGTAAGTTGCTATTTTATAAGACTTTTACATGAATATATTAGGAGGTAGATATTTAAAGCTAAATGTCTAAGTTGGGGGGTTATTTTCTAAGGAATTATCGCGTGTATTATCTCATGCGAAAAGAGCCTTTCTCACGGTGGTGACATTAAAATTAGGGAGAGGGGAGGAGTCGGGGCAGAGTTAGGGAGGTGTCGGCAGCGGCACCACTGCCGGTGACAATGTTTCAAACATTATCACTGGCAGTAGCTCGGGGAATAGCATCACCTTTTATGCCCGCTATAGCCTGCACCGCACCGCCGCAGTGTGATCGTTTGCGGGCTATTGTCCGCCCGCCCCCTTCAGCGCAGGCTTCATCATTCCGCATGGAATGATAAATCATGTCCTAAGTTAGCTGGAATATTCCTGAATAAGTTGCTAGTTAGCTGAATAAGTCTTATCTGGCTAACTTTGGAACTGCTATTAAGCAGGTCTAACTTATCCAGTTAACTTAACTGGATAAGTTTAAATATTGCTACTTATCCAGCTAACAGGCCGATACAGTACAGTGCACTCCGTCAGAGCGCACTGTTAGCCGGCATTTGGACGCGCGTTTTCGACGTGCTAGCTTTACCCTTTATTCAGTAAGGGGTAATAGCGCGTCCAAAATGCACGTCCAACCTCCCCGAACCTAATAGCGCCCGCAACATGCAAATGCATGTTGATGGCCCTATTAGGTATTCCCGCGCAATTCAGTAAGTAAAATGTGCAGCCAGCCGCACATTTTACTTTCAGAAATTAGCGCCTACCCAAAGGTAGGCGCTAATTTCTCCGGGCACTGGGAAAGTGCACAGAAAAGCAGTAAAAACTGCTTTTCTGTGCACCCTCCGACTTAATATCATGGCGATATTAAGTCGGACGTCCCGAAAGTTTAAAAAAGTAAAAAAAAAATAAATTTGAAATAGGCCCGTGGCTCGCGGGTTGAAAACCATGCTCAATTTTGCCGGCATCCGGTTTCCGAACCCATGGCTGTCAGCGGGCTTGAGAACCGACGCTGGCAAAATTGAGTATTGGCTGTCAAACCCGCTGACAGCGCCGCTCCTGTCTGAAAAGAGGCGTTAGGAACGCGCTAGTGTCCCTAGCGCCTCTTTTTACCGCTGGGCCTAATTTAAATAATTGTTTTACTGTATCTCTCTCGAGTTTTTTACTGTATCGGCCCGTAAGTTAGCCAGGTAAGTAGCAATTCCCCAAAATGCCCATTTCCCGCCCACCAATTAGCTGGATAAATATTTATATGGCTTTAGTAATTATCTGGTAAGTGGCAGCCACTAAATGAGGCCAGATATTCAGCCACTGCCACTTAAGAACATAAGACTTAGCTGGAGAAGTCCTTACTTATCCAGCTAAGTGGTACTGAATATCAACTTCAAGGAAAATGTCACACAATTTTATACCTGCTAATTAACTAGCACAATAGATATTGGAATCATCTGTTGTCTCCTATTTTTGGGTGAGAGGTCTGGGTGAACTGGGGACAGTTTAGGGTGAAGCACTAGGAAGGTCTCGATGAATTGGAGAGATATTGGAAAACTGGTGATTTTGAGTACCATGCATATTTTAAAATATATTAAGTTCAATTTTTTCAACAGGATAGCCATGTTAGTCATTATTTGCTTCAATATGTAAATCAGGGTTTTAAATGAATAAGTAATATTAATGTTGAGCATAAAATATACATGTGCATGTTTATTAAAATAGGTAAAGTGCATGCTTTCAATGTATTGCAAATATTTACACATACTGAAACATAAATAATTAAGTTGAAGGCAAATATACACATATTTTATAATCTGCATGGACCAGATATGTGCAAATTATAAAATAGTATAGTAGATCTCCGCATCCCCATATATGACCGTATAGGGGGCCACATGGACATTTTTGAAAGTTACCCTTTAAGGGTCTGGGGCAAAGTTAAATAGAAAAAGTAGACCACTATGTGCATACTTAGATCTCTTGCCTTTCCCACTCTGCATTCCTCTTTAGGTAATAATTCATGCCTCACTTACAGATGTTCTCCACCTTATCTAAGTTTTGACCTTGAATTTGCTTCC
The DNA here is from genome assembly GCF_901001135.1 of Rhinatrema bivittatum. Lineage (NCBI taxonomy): Eukaryota > Metazoa > Chordata > Amphibia > Gymnophiona > Rhinatrematidae > Rhinatrema > Rhinatrema bivittatum. The sequence goes on along the minus strand of NW_021821383.1, from coordinate 69,338 downwards.
AAATGGGGTGACTGCGCCAAATACTTTCATACCACCTTCTCCATTATCATTATTTCCTTGATAAGTTTTCAGGGAAAATAAAATAAAAAGTGAAAACGAAAGTCCATAAGTATTTTGTACTGTTCTGTTCATCCCATCTGAAGAAATATAGAACTAAAAAAGGTGCAGAAGAGGATGACAAAAATGATAAAGGGGATGGAACATCTCACCTCCGAACAGTAGCTATGCAGGCTAGGGCTCTTCAACTTGGAAAAGAGACAACTAAGAGGGGACCTGATAGAAATTATAAAATCAAGAGTGGAATGGAATGGGTAAATCAAGGATGGTTATTTACTCTTTCAAATAATACTAAAACAAGGGGACACTCCATGAAACTAACAATCAGCATTCAAAATGGATTGTATAAAGCACTTTTTAGAATATGTTGCCAGAGGATATGATCAAAGCAACTAACATAGCAGAGTTTAAAAGATGTTTGGACATATTCTTGGAGGAAAAGTCCATAACATATTATTAGCCAGGTAGACTAAAGAAAGCTATTGCTATCCTTGGGAGAGAGTTACAGGAATTAGATCTACCGTAATTTATGGGATCTGACAGGTACTTGAGACCTGGATTGGCTATTATCTGAGACAGGATGCTGGGCTCAATTGACCTTAGTCTGACACAGCATGGCAATTCTTATGTTATGTTTTTATGTTCTGTGGAATGTATTTCCCTTTCAGAAACTGCAAGAAGCCAAGTCCTTGGCCTAAAGATTTGCTCTTTTTAAGGGAACTGACTTTCAAGCTTTTTGCACTAATATTACCCCATATTTGCCAGAAATGTTAATCTGACCCTGTACCTTAATTACTGAAATGCATTTCTCCTTAATTCAAAGTGTGAATGTGTGGAGGTGGAGGGAGAGGGAGAGGGGGAAGGGCTGGGCCTATTTATCAAGGAATATGTGTTGTATCTAGGACGGGGATGGGAAAATCATCCTTAACCTGACTGAAATCTTCTAGTATTACTGAAAGTGTACTACCATCCTTCTCCCTAAACTTATTCCCATCAGAAGGACATGAAATGTTTCTGTTCCTAATTAGACTTGGTTTAGGATTAAAAGCAGATCATGCTTAGTTTCAATGAACATCATCCCATGCTAAAAATTAATCTATGCTTGTGCTGTGGGTTGTAGACACAGCTACAATACTGTAACATTGATGTGTTTAAATATCCTGCCTATAGACGTGCAAACTCCTACAAAATAGATTTAGCATTTTGACAATGATAAAAATATTTAAAACTTTTGACAAATTGTCAAGCCCTAAATAGAGGAAAATAAATAAAATTGAAGATATAAAAATCCATTTTAATTTTTAAAAAATCTAATACATATTCTGCCTGATCATTAAATCTTCTTTCAGATTTTCTCAACACCCAAAGCATATTTTTTGCAGTTTTCTAACTTCTTTTAAATTTCACCCAGATTTGCTGGAGGAAAGATGATAGAGGATCTGAGTCAAATCCAAAACTTCTGTTAAACTTCAACAAGGCTGAAATCTGCCTGTTCTGAATTTGATTGTTGATTGTTCCAATATCTAATGCTGTGCTCACTGGAAATAATGCATTCTATTTTCAGACCTTACTATTTGAGAATGACAATGAATATTAAGTTGGCAAATTCTTTATGACAACAAAGTAAAAAAAAAAATTGTCAAATACCTACACTGTCAAAGATAACTGATTAAAATGTGAAGTATACAATTGTCAATAATTATAGGGAATGTGGGTATTTATTAGACGGTGTAGACTAGTAAAAAATTCTGTTGCCTCAGGTAAGGCCAAGAGCAAAATGTAACCAGATTGGTTTAAAATTAAGTCAGCTGTCTACCTCCACATATCAGCTGCAAAACACTATGGTCACTGATTTTCTGTAAAACTTTGTCAAGATAACCAAACTGTGACCTAGATTTATCAAATTGCTATAAAAAAGTAAGAATAAAGCCTGCGATAGAAAAAGGGGCGTGGTTAGGGCAATTTTACAGATACTGCAAGACGCGATTTTTTCCGCATCACATAGCTATTTTATCGCATGCCACGTTGCATCATTGCACGCTGTGTTGCGTAATCGCGCGGCATGCATTATTTTTTCCCTGTATAAATACAGACTTCATGCATGTGCCTCTTTGAGGGTGTGTCAGGTGTTGTAGTGACGGGAGAAGGTTAATGTTAGAGGAGTTTAGAAGTGTTATCTGCGATTATTGAGTGAGTTGTCTTGTTTTCTGTTGTCATCTGTTTCCCTTAACCTTTGTTTTTTGGCTTTTTTGTTGGCGTGAAAGTTTGTTAGTCTAGTTTGTTATTTGGTATGGAGGTGGTGAGGAGGTGTGGAGGTGGTGAGGAGGTGTGTGTGTGTGTGCGGTGAGGAGGTGTGTTTATGTGTCTGTGTGTCTGTGTGACTGTGCGATGAGGTGTGTGTGTTGTGTGTATGTGTGTGCTGAAGGAAGTGTGTGTATGTGTGTGCTGAAGGAAGGATGAGTGTGACAAGCATGGGGAAAGAGGAGAGAAGAGGCATGAGGAGAGGAGTGGGAGGATGAGAGCAGGAGTGCCAAGGGAAGGAGGAGTAGGAGTATGGATAGGGGCAGGAGTAGAGAGAGGCAGGAGGGAAGGGAAAGGAAGGTGTGAGTGGAGGAAGGGGCTAGGCAGGCAAGAGTGGAGGGAGGAGTAGGGCAGCATATGGATAGACAGAGAGGGCAGAGGGGAAGGGATTTGGTAGACCAGGGTCGGGGGAGGGGGAGGAAGGGAGAGGAGAGGAGAGTGGGATGGAGAGTGAGGAAAGAGAGGACACCTCTCCAGGAAGGTTGTGGCACCCCCTTCAGGCAGTCAGGCACCACAGCAGCGTCTCAGGGCCATAAAGTTTAGTGTGCAGGAGAATGAGCTGCTCATCGCAGAGGTCCTGCAAAATTATCAGGTGTTGTTTGGCAACCAAGCAGCAAAGACCTCTGAGGCATCCAAGGCCCAAATAATGGTGCGGACCCAAAAAACAGCAAGGCAGGCGATCTAACAAAGCCGTGAGGAAACAACAAAGAAGTAGATGCCCAAGAAAGTCTTTGCCAAATCTTTAATGGGTGAAGACGTATAATGTTAATTAAAATTGCCCAACTCAGGCCGAGTTTCGCCACATTCCAGTGGCTGCCTCAGGGCTTAAATTTGAACACACTGAGAAAATCACAATGGAATTCAAAATGCCATCCCAGCAATCCATGTTGATCTGCAATAAACGTATGAGGAACCATTAATGAATGGAACCGATAGATGTTTAAGCACTACTCATTTCAAATAGATACGTCCATACTGCGGATGGCATTTTGAATTCCTATTAAAGATTTGGCAAAGACTTTCTTGGGCATCGACTTCTTTGTTGTTTCCAAATAATGGTGCAATATTGCCCGGCTATCAGCCGGTGCAGGGGAGTGCCAAGAAGTGGGGAGCAGGTCGCCCATTGATACTGCAACATCAAAGTACAGCTCAAGGCACTGTTGCAATGCTGCTCCCGGGCCTATCCGCAAGCAGCCTCTCACCTCTGCTGCCAGGCCATTGCTGCTGCCGTCTCCACGTGGCCCAGATGCCACTGCTGACGTTCCTCCCATGTGGCCTGGAGATCACTGCTGCGGTCCTTCTTGCAGCGTGGAGCCGCCATTCTGCTCCCTTGTCCCACGGCAGGAGGCCGCCTCCGACTAAGGTTCTCTCTGCCGACGTACCTCCCTTGCAGTCTGGAGGCCGCTGCCGCCACCACCACCGCTTTTGCTAGGCCCAGGCACTGCCGCCGTCCTCCTTGCAGAATGGAGGCGCAGTTTTGCTCCTTTGTTCCGCAGCAGGAGGCCGCCGCTGACCCGTTCCTGTTTCACGGCCTAGCACTGCCTCCAGCCCTCGTCTTCACGGTGTGGACACCACCGTCGCTGTACCTGGTCCTGCCTCTCTCTAGGCACGCAGCCGCACCTCTTCTGAGTATTTAAAGGGCCCGTGGCCCCACTGATGAGGTCATCCGGGCATCTCCTCTTCAGCCCTATAAAAGGGCCTTTCGACAGTCCCTTGTTGCCTTCACAAGGAGCCAGTCTGCTCCTGGATTCCTTGTTTGTTCCAGCTCTTCATTCCAGGAGGCTCCGAGGTCCATCTTTACTTCTTCAAGGCACTCTGTTCTTCATGGGAATTCCCTTGTCTTCATCCATGGTTCCTGGTCTCTTGTCGGATCCTGCGTCCTCATCCATTCTGTCTTCAGATGTTCCTGTCTTCAGATGTTCCAGTCTTCAGATGTTCCTGTCTTCAGATGTCCTAGTTCCCTCCAGCTCCTCTCTTCGGATGTCCTTGTCCTCGGGTGGTCTTTGATACCCGTCTCCAGTTGTTCCAGCTCATCTATTCCTGTGTCCTGTGATCCCTGATCCTTTAGTTCCTAGCTCCGGGTTTCAAGCCTAGCCTCGCCTGCCGGAACTCGCCTCCAGACGAACATCCTGGGAGTAAATATGTATGTGATCCGGTGTCCATTTCTGGTCACTGACGTCCTCTTCTGGCTGGATCCTTCTTTGAGCTCTTCCCGGATCCCTCCTTCATCCTGAGCTTCAGTCCTGCACATGTCCTGCTCTCCGTATGGTCCGTGACCAGCCTCCTCAGGTTGTGTAGGGCATGCAGTGGGACAGGGTGGTCCGTGACCAGCCCCAGAGGGGCTGTGTAAGGTGCCCTAAGGGGCAGTATCTGCCTAAGTCTCCAAGTACCTAGTCTTGACTAAGTCTCCATGTGTCCATGTCTTGTCCAAGTCTCCAAGTGCCATCGCCTGTCCTTGACCTCTGTCCGTCCTGTCGCACCTGCCATTTCCAGGAGGCAGGTCCAAAAGAGCTATCGAGTGGCCGGAGGGCTGCCCCAGAGACCAGTATTGCGTTGCTGGGTCTCTTCTGGTGCGTTCGGGTTCGGTAGAGGTCAGGGCCCCTGGTCTTCAGCCTGTCCGCCTGTGCTCGGACATGTTTTGCCTGCCTAGGTGCTCCTCTGGAGTTGTGCTCCTCTGGGGTTGTGCCATGGCCCAAGGGCACACACTCTCCTCCAAATCAGGATAGCTCCCTTGCGCTCCCGCAATAGATTGCGAAGGCCATGTGTTCCGGTGAGCATGTTCCAGTGACGGGCCCATACTTTGGAATTCCAAGAGTTCCAGACCCAAGAAATCTTTTTTTCAAGAATATTTTGTCCAACTTTTTTGTGAATTCCTCTACCTGCTGGAGGCACCAGCCATTGTTTGAGATTTTGTTTTTCCTATGATCCGCAGGAGGTGCCTGCACCCGCTTGATAGCCACAAACCTTCCTTCAGGAAGCACCTATAAGGCCTGGGTATATTTTTTCTTCTCGACCTGCAGGAGGCACCTGCACCCAGGTTCGATGGCTTCCACACCTGCCTAAGCTTGTGATTTCTTCATCCTTGTTTTCCACCTTGTCAAGATTTCTGCATCATCATCTCCCCTGGGTTATTTTTTCATAACCTACAGGAGGCACCTGCACCCAGGATGTTATAATTATGCAGCTAGAAACCCCATGTCTCCTGTCTACAAGTGTCATCTCCCTGCAAGGGGCATCTACATTTTGGGTTCCCAGATGCAGCCTAGCCATCCTGCAACCCAGCAAAATGTCCTTATCTGAATTCTTGACTACCTCCGTTCCATGTCTTCAGCCTTCTATACTTCTTCACCTCAGTCCCTCCACCAAGGAATCCCAGCTCTAGCTCTTCGACCCTTCCAAGCTGCGAAAAAAAGGCTTAAGGAGGAGGTCCTTTGAGGAGGGGGTGCTTTTGCGATGCTGCTTTCGGGCCTAGCCAAGAGCAGTTTCTCACCTCTGCTGCCAAGCTGCTGTCACCACCGCCATATCTACGCAGCCCGGAGGCCGCCGCCGACATTCTTCCCTTGCGGCCTGAAGGCTGCCACTCCGCTGCGCTGCTTCTGTGCAGCTTGGGCACTGCCGCTGTCCTCCTTGCGATGTGGAACCGAGGTTCTGCTCCCTTGTCCCGCGGCAGGAGGCCGCCACCAATGCCATCTCCACGTGGCCTGGAGACCGCCAATTACTAAGGCTCTCTCTGGTGACATTTCTCCCTTGCGGCCTGAAGGCCGCCACTGCCACCGCTGCTTTCGCACAGCCCGGGCACTGCCGCAGTACCCCTTGCCGTATGGAGCTGCTTTTTGGTCCCTTGTCCCGCGACAGGAGGCCGCTGCTAATCCACTCCTGTTTCGAGGCCTAGCACCATCTTCAGCCCTTGTCTTTGCGGCGTGGATGCCGCCATCACTGTCCCAGGTCCTTCCTCTCTCCAGGTGTACCGCCGCTCTTCTTCTGAGTACTTAAAGGGCCCGCGCGAGAAAGGCCCCGCGGCCCCACCTGATGAGATCATCCGGAGTCTCCTCTTCAGCCATATAAAAGGGCCCTTTGCCAGTCCCTCGTCACCTTTGCAAGGAGCCAAACTTCTCCTAGATTCCTTATTTGTTCCAGATCTTCATTCCAGGAGGCTCCAAGGTCCATCTTTGCTTCTTCAAGGCACTCTGTTCTTCATGGGAATTCCCTTGTCTTCATCCATGGCTCCTGGTCTCTCGTCAGATCCTATGTCCTCATCCATCCTGTCTTCAGATGTTCCAGATGTTCCTGTCTTCAGATGTTCCAGTTTTCAGATGTCCTAGTTCCCTCTGGCTCTTCTCTTCGGATGTCCTTGTCCTCGGATGGTCTAGTTCTTCGAAACCCATCTCCAGTTGTTCCAGCTCTTCTGTTCCTGTGTCCTGTGGTCCCTGATACTTTAGTTCCTAGCTTCGGGTTTCAAGCCTAGTCTCACCAGCCGGATATTGCCACCAGACGACCATCCTGGGAGTAAATACGTATCTGATCTGGTGTCCATTTCCGGTCACTGGAGTCCTCTTCCGACTGGATCCTTCTTCAAGCACTTCCCAAATCCCTCCTTCATCCTGAGCTTCGGTCCTGCACATCTTCCGCTCTCCACGTGGTCCATGATCAGCATCCTCAGGTTGTTTAGGCTGTGCAGCGGGACAGGGTGGTCCGTGACCAGCCCCAGGGGGGTTGTGTAGGCTGTCCTGAGGGGCAGTGTCTGCCTAAGTCTCCAAGGCCTTGTTGTGTCTAAGTCTCCAAGTGCCTAGTCTCATCTAAGTCTTCAAGAGCCTAGTTTCATCTGTCTCCAAGTGCCTATGTCTTGTCCAAGTGTCCAAGTGCCATCGCCTGTCCTTGACCTCTGTCCATCCTGACACACCTGCTGTTTCCAGGTGGCAGGTCCGAAAGGGCTATCGAGTGGCCGGAGGGCTACCCCAGAGACCAGCATTGCATTGCTGGGTCTCTTCTGGTGCGTTCGGGTTCAGCAGAGGTCAGGGCCCCTGGTCTTCAGCCTGTCCGCCCATACTTGGACATGTCTTGTCTGCCAAGGTGCTCCTCTGGAGTTTCCCTCTGGGGTTGTGCCATGGCCCAAGGCCACACACTCTCCCCAAATCGGGACTGCTCCCTAGTGCTCCCGCAACAGGCACAGTGTGCGTCCTGAGCAAAGTATCAATGGGTGACTGGAGGAGGGGGCCCTCCTGTCCAATAGTTGTCACAAAGATGGAGCAGTCACTCATTGAAAGGCTGGGACTGGATGTTTTCAAGGGCATGGATGAGTGGCTAGACATCAGACGAGTTGCAGCAAGTAAGTTCACCTCACCCATAAATGGGCAGACAGCAACGGGTATACACATAATTTGGCATAAGAAGCTCACTCTGCAAAGAAGCAAAGTGCACTTCTGATGCCAAATGCAAAAAGGATATTTGCTGGCATATGTACTAATGTCTTCTGTTTTGTTTTCACAGCTTTTGCCCTCCAAGCTTCCGGTCCCAGCCATGAAGCTCCAGGTCCCAGCTGGGAAGCCCCAGGGACCATCCGTGTGTTCCCACCATTACACAAGCCCTTCCTTATGGATGCGCAGACCCTGGTCAGCAAGTAGGAGGAGGAGGAGCATCTGCAGCAGTAGCCAGGGTGTCACCACCCCCCATTGGTCATGCTGGACCCCTGGGTTCACCAAGCACACTTGTTGTGTTGCTGAACCTGGAGAAATTCATGTGGGAAGGGAGCCAGGAGTGGGAGCCTACAGACACCTTTAATCCACGAGGCAGCACACCACTGCACCAGGTACCTCCACCTGCCCTCTCCCTCACCAGGAGGACCCTACAAGCCCACTAATGCCCAAGTTGCAGCAATAGTTACTGGCACCGGAGCCAGCACCACCGACTCTGGAACCAGAACCCGCAGGACCAACATCAGTACCCGCAGCACCGATGCATGTTGCTAAGATGAGGCACATACTTGCAGAGCTAAGGGCCTTGAGGAGGTCCATAAAGCAGAAGAATCAGATCCTGCAACAGAATACAGCAGCAAACACCCAAAATATCAATGCACTGGTTGCTGCCATGAGCAACATGACCAATGTGCTAACCAAATTCCTCCAAAGGATGCCAGAGCAGCCAGAGTCTTCCGCTGCCTCTGTGGAGACAACACCCCATAGCAGTCCCCATCACGGGACATGCCAGAGGGGTAGGCCCCCCCAAAGTCACACTCCCCCCAAGAGGAAAGCCACGATGTAGACAGGGTCCATGATAAACAGAACCACCTGGCCTACAAGCCCCAAGAAGTTAATTTTTAGGAGAAACCTGGCTCGGCCTCACCACAGAGTTGCTGTGCTGTCTAGATGGAAGAAGACAGCTGGGCCAGGCCTCACCACAGAGTTGCTGTGCCATATAGATGGAAGACGATAACTGGGCCGGGCATCACCACAAAGTTGCTGTGCCATCTAGATGGAAAAAGACAGGTGGGCTGAGCCTCACTGCAGAGTTACTTTGACATCTAGAGGAAGAAGACAGCTGGGCCGGGCATTACCACAGAGTTGCTGTGCCATCTAGATGGAAGAAGACATCTGGGTAGGGCCTCAGCACAGATTTGTTATGCCAGCATGCAGAACGGATGGTGTACTCTCAACCATTTTCATTCAGCACACTAACTAAGAAGACCTCCTCAATGCTCTGCTCATATTCTAGGCTCCTTTAATTTCTCTCCACTCAGTGTCCACCTGCTATCTCTTGTCATCACGGCTCATCTTCTACTCAGTGCTGCTGGTGTCTCATCTCAGCTCCTGCAAATGCTGCCTCCATGCTGCTGGGTCTCCTCCTCGGCCTCCTACTGCTTCCATGCTGACCTGTTTGGTCTTGGTCATGCTGATCTTTGCTGTCTTGGCCCTGAGGCTGTCCCCTTCAGTACACTCTTTCAACATGGACTGTCTGTGGACTTAACTTGAACTTTGCTGCTGTTTTGAAAAACATACTTCCTCATCTCCTTCCATTGTGTGCTTTATGTGTTAATGGTTGAGATGCTTAAATGTTTGCCCTACACATGAACTTGCATGCTGGAATGCACAGGCACATTCCTACTTTGCACTTATGTAGCAGACAAGACTATCTTGCTTAGGCCATGCCACACAAACCTCAGGGTATGCTGGTAAGTAATACAGTCAAAGATTAATAAGAAGCTTATAATGGGGATCTTTAACATTGCATCTTGTTGCCTTTTTCACACACCATACTGTTAGCTAACTCCTGCTTACATGGCCCTGTTTGTGGCATGCAGAGTTGCTTCATGGCCAACACTGAATCTTATGTACATGTACAACATGTGTGGAGATAATTGGAAGTTAGTCATCTTCTCACAAGACGAGATATTCTGCTCCCTTTCTGGTGTCAGGAATAATAGTGTATGTGAACACCTCCATTTGTAGCTTTTACTGTTAACTTAATACAACGTGTACTTGCTGAGTGAACTGACACAGTGTCAACTGCTGTGTGACAAGTGGGGAGGAGGAGTGAGTGAGGCAATACTGTGTGGTCCACCATGTCCACAGGTGAATAGTAGAGGGCATAGAGGCCTGTGCTGGTGCTACAGACCAGGCACACTTCCACAGACTGACTGCCATCCCTGTAGTGGGCTGCCTTCAGGATCTGGATGCTACCTGTAAGGTCATCCTTACCTTACGTGTATTATACAGACCCCCAAGCCATGCCATTACAGGGGTGGCAAGCAGTCTGTGGAAGTGTGCAGCAGCCCTAGACACCCTGTGCTGTTTGCCTATGGACATTGTGGACCACACAGTACTACTTCACTCCTCCTCCTCCCTACTTGTCACACAGCAGCTGCCACTCTGTAACAACACTCAGCAAGTACAGAGAGGTGTGGCACGGCTTGTTAGGGGACTGTACAAGTGAAGTGCCTACAGTGGCTAGCAAGGCCGTATATGCCAGCCTCAAAATTGAAAAAGAGGCCCAATTGGCTAAGTATAAAGGAATTGTGTGCGGTTCCCGGAACCTGGGCATGACGTCAAGTATGTGCATTTGAGCCGTGCAGACCACCTGCATGTTGATGGAGTGGAAAAGCTTTCTGTTGCAGTACATCTCTTCCCTTAGATGGGTGGAATGATGGCCATGTGAGTGCACTTGATTGCTCCAACAGCAGGTCGTGAGAAGCCGGGAGTATACTTGAAGAATAGTCCCAGTCCAGTCCAAGGGTTGAAGTCCAGAGAGAGTCGAGAGCCGGTCCAGGAGCAGACGGGAGAATGGTCCGAAGCCAATCCAAGAACAATAAGGAGAAGGGTCCAGAGCCAGTCCAAGTCAAAGCCAGAAAATCACCACCTCCAGTCCAAGGGTCAGGAGCCAAAGAATCAGTCCAACAAGGAGAAGAGCAGAAGCGGGGCAAGAAGCGGATCCGGAACACCAAACAGGAAACTAAGCACTGAGCCTCAATACCAAGGCAAGGTCTGAGGAGCAGACCTTGCCTTAAATACCTGGAGGAAGGGAGGAGTCTTCAGGAGGGAGCCACGACATTTCCTGTCGTAGCCCCTTTAAATCTATTCTTCAGCCGCGCGCGCAGCCCTATGCAGCCAGGAAGAGGGAGGAGTCATCTCAGCCCCGCTGGGCTCCGCGTCCGGCCCGGGCAGCGGCCAAAGCCGCAAGAAGAACGCTGGAGGAGGCTCCCTGCGCCTGCAGGAGCCTCCGGGCCCACCCGGCGTCGCGGGTGAGTACTTGGTCCCGGCCTCGGACCGCCGCGGCCGGTGGCCATGACGGTCGGCCACGGTCGCGGTTTGCTGCGGCCGGCAGCCATAACAATATGTCCTTCTGCGCTTAATTTTGGGTATCATAATTATTTCATGCATAAAAAATATGCATGCATATATTAAAATGAAAAGAGAAAGTATATATTTTCTTTCATTAGAAATATAAACACATACTTTCAGAGTAGAAATATGATTCCATTGCACAGTTTATAAAATACTAGGGATGTGCAGAGCAAAATTTTATGTTCATATTTTTTATGTCCGAAAGGGGGTCCCACTTGCGGCCAATATGGACATAAAAAAAATCCAATGAGTTGGGTATATGTACATATGTGCAAAAAAAAAATTTAAACCCCCTCACCCTCCTTAATCCCGCCCCCAGACTTACCACAACTCCCTGGTGATTGAGCGAGGAGTGAGGACGTCATTTCTGCAATCCTTGGCGAGAAGCATGTGACGTCGGTGGCACGTCGAGTGACGCGGCGTCACGTGATTCCCGGCGAGTTCGCGCCGGACAGCTCGTTCGGCCCAAAAAGAACTTTTGGCCAGCTTGGGGGGGCCTCCTGACCCCCCCAAGCTGGCCAAAAGTTCTTTTTGGGCCGAACGAGCCGTCCGGCGCGAACGAGCCGGGAATCACGTGACGCCGGCGTCACTCGACGTGCCGCCGACGTCACATGCTTCTCGCCAAGGATTGCAGAAATGGCGTCCTCACTCCGCTCCATCACCAGGGAGTTGTGGTAAGTCGGGGGGGGGGGATTAAGGAGGGTGAGGGGGTTTATATTTTTATTTTGGCTCAACAATCGCGATTTCCCACATATCGAACATATCTATGTTCGATATGTGGGAAATCCGATCGTTTATGTCGAATCAATTTTTTAAGTAAAAAAAAAAATGAGTTGCGTTTCACTAATGCGGTCAATCCGAATGCACACCCCTATAAAATACTAACATATCTCCATGCATCCACTTGTGTGCGCAAATGTTGTACCAATGATAGGTTTGAAAGATGGGCTCAAAATGAGTGTCTCTGATATAGCCCTTTTCACTAATGATGAAGTTCTGAGTTCTGGAGAGAATATATGCAAGGTCTTTGTCAAATGCTTTCTGAAAATCCAGATACACTATAATGACCAGCTCATCCTTTTTATACATGTTGATTTATACCTTCAAAAATTATAACAGATTGGTAAGTTAAGACTTTCTTTTTCCGAATCTGTGTTGGCTCTTCCCCATTAAGTCATGCCTACCTATATAACCAGTAATTCTGTTAGGAATAGCTTTTACTATTTTTGTCCAGTGCTGTCAGACTCACTGGCCTATAATATTCCAGATCACCACTGGAGCACTTTTAGAAAATTAGGATTACATTTTTTTTTTACTTATCCAGCATTGCTTGCAATACATTGACCTATTAAAGGGAACTGAAAGGTTTTTCAGCCTTGTTGCTGTATGCTGGAAGCCAAAGTTTCATTTTCCTACTAGCCCAATTAGCTGTAAAAGCCGACCAGCAGGGGCAGGAAGAGCCACGGAGTAAGAAAGGGACTGAGAGGCAGCCACGATAGCTGGATGCCCAGAGCCAGATCCAGAAGTGGGGGAAGAGAACAGCACATGCTGAGATGGTGGCAGGTGGGAGCATGTTTGACAGCTCCCACTCAATCTGTTGCAGTCTGGCAACATCTGGGTATAAAGGGAACAGTGGGAGCCTTTGTTTTTGTTCCTGTTTCTGCTGCTATTGCAGGGGGCATCAGAGCCTGGCAGCAAGCCCAGAACAGCTAGACTGCTGCATGTTGAGGCCAGTACCACAATTACAAGGGTTCAGTGAGAAAAGGCAGCAAATACCATGGGTTTCCCTCAGGAGGTTACAGGTGGACAATTTTAGAGCAGCATGATAGCACAAAGCACATGTGAATGAGCTGTTTCTCTATTGCTTTTTGTTGTGGCTGTTATTGCACTAATAAAGATTTGTACTGAGAGTGGGAAGAGGAGACCCATGAGAGATAGATGACCATTGTGAGAGCAGTGAGCGGTGTTTAGCCACTAGGTTTGGAGGAGGGAGCAACTTTAGAGGCTGGCTGGGGTTCTGAAAGAAAACATTAGCATAGGGGAACAAACTGAGAAGCAAAAAGGCTTTTTGGACTCCAGATGTGTGAGTGTGTGAGAAAGGGCAGAGAGAGAGAGAGGTGTTGGGAGAAAAACCAAGTGGGTTCCAGGGAAAGAAGACTCAGAGGGGTTAACTCTTACACTTGAGATTTGAGAAGAGAAAGAATATGTGTAATCATCTAAGAAAGTAGAAACTGAAGCAATTTCCAGCTGCCATGTGAGTGAATGTGTGGGTTCCTGGAAGCTGAGATCAACCAGTCTACAGACAAGAAAAGAAATCCTCATGTGCATTTTTTAAACAGGAAACTGTGATGTATGTGAAAGAAACTGATTGATTAAAGATCTGAAGATGTCTGAGAAAGGAGTTCAGTCCTCTATTATATTAAACCCAATTAATTAATGTATTTATAAGCATTTTATATTCAACCTGTTCGTAAAAGTAGGCCACCAGAAGATTACTTAAAGCAAAAAGCATTGAGTACATAAGTAATGGATATATACAGATATATAAAATATGAGATAGATTGCAAGTGAATAGATAAGCAATGAAATATTTCTCTCTCTAGATATATCTACATCTATATCTATAACTATATATATGCATTTGTTTTAAATGGATTGAACCCAAAATGGACTTGCTCAAAAATACCTGAAAATATTTGAGTTTTTTGTTTGTTTTTTTTTTAAATGGCCTTCTCAAGCCCTCTACTGCTCTGCAAGAAATCTGTGGGACCCGGGCCTACCTAACTGGGCTGAGCCAAGCACAGCCAGGGTCTTCCAAACTCCATCCCACCCTTCAAATAAAATGCAGGGCGTGATCCCAGCCAGAGATGACTCAGGGCCCCTTTGATGTTCCTCCCACCGCATAAAGTTTTCCAGAGCCAGGAAGGTTCTTACCCCTTCCATAGGTGTCCCCCAAATCAATAGGGGCAGCAGTCATGCCCATTGATTCCTGCCCTACCAAGTAGTTCTTTAAAAATTGCATCTGCAGCCTTGAGGCCAGTACCAAATCGATGTGGACTAACAATCTTTTCAAGATTTCTATATTTTGCAAAGACACTGATTGAAACACTCTTTTACATTTTCTGGTAATCATTCTCAACAGCTGATACCAAATTTACCAGTAGGTCAGGTTTTTTGTTTTGTTTTTTTTTTTTTACTGAGGGCAAATCCCAGGCACAAGTGACAGCTCAGTGTTTTTTGAAGGGTGGGTATTGGACATATTGCATCCATAGAGATTATAAGCATACACTATATTGCAGTAGGGATGTTTTGTTTTTACCACATCAAGAATCTACAGAGGATTGCTTAGTTTGTGTACTTCCCTTTTCAGCACAAGCACAACAAGTACAGCAGTTAATTTTACTTGTCCGGCCCATTTTGCAGTGTCATGCGGTATTGTAGATCTCTGCCCATTTTTGCTTTTCACAAGGGTAAAAATCTTTGAGATATTTCGGTACATTCAATGCTTCCAAAATTGCTTTTTACCCTTACACAAAATCTGGGATTTTCATGATGTGATCATTATTCTATTTGTTCCCAAGCAATTGTGGGTTCCTCATTAAATATCTCAGGCCAAGCTAGCAGCCAAATAGGATGCAACAGCAATTGTTCTCCCCACGTGTGGTATACATTGTATTTTGTCCATATGGATTGCCATACATAGGCAAACATATCCAGATATTAGGAACAAATATGACTGAAAACAGCAGTTGCTTCCATAGAGCCCGACACGCAGGACCAATGCTGAATCGCTGTATAGAAGCTAGACATTCTGTTGCGCTGGAGGTTGAACTGTCCTGGTGCAGGATTGGTACGGCCCTCTGGTCTGACCCAGAGAGCGCCTGCCACCAGGAGGCGGAGCACACGAGGAGACAGAGACTAGCTGGAGCTTTGCCAATAACAGTCTGGGGTTTCCGCAGATTGAGCCCTTGGGTATCCAGACCGCCTGAACTTAGCTGGGCCTCAGGTGATCTCCCGGAGAGGTAGCGGAGGGTGTGCCCACCACAAGCAAGGGTTGCGCGGCTGATGCAGAGAGGATGGACTGGACCCGAACTGGAAGCTCCGAAGACCTCAGGGAGGTAACAGTTCAGGAAGGTTCTCTGGGTGAGACAGGCGGCGCCTGCAGGTCTAGTCAGGTGGAAGCCGCGGGTGGATTCCAAGCAGGTTGGTCTGGTAGTCACAGTAGGCCAGAAGAAAGTGACCAAGTGAAGCGCAAGGGTCAGAGCCAGAGTATCAGTCCAGAAGTGGTCAGCCAAAGCAGGGGTCAAATACCAAGGTCAGTTCGAGCGTAGTCAAGGCAAGCGAGGGTCAGTTCCAGGTGGCAGACGAAGAGGATGGACAGGCAGGCAGAGGTCAGTTCCAGGCAGCAGACAAGAGAATGGTCAGGCAGGCAGAGGTCAGTTCCAGGCAGCAGACAAGAGAATGGTCAGCGGCAGAGGTCAGTTCCAGGTGGCAGACGAAGAGGATGGACAGGCAGGCAGAGGTCAGTTCCAGGCAGCAGACAAGGAGAATGGTCAGGCAGGCAGAGGTCAGTACCAGAGATCAATCCGAGAAGGTACTACCTGGGAAGGACACAGGAACACACCAAGACTCAGGAACAAGGAGCCGCTAGAACGCGAGACGCTGGAACAAGAAGACACTGGAACTAGGAGACGCTGGAACTAGGAGATGCTGTAACTAGGAGACACTGGACCAAGGAAATGCTGGAACAAGGAAACGCTGGAACACGGAGAAGGCAAACTCAGAACATTATGGTGTCGACCCGATTGCCAAGGCGAGGTCCTGGGGACAGGACCTCGCTATTTATGCTAGGGCTGGTGATGTCATCAGGGCTCGTCCAAGCTGGGTTTCCCGTGCTTGGCCCTTTAAACGTTGTGACATCGGCCGCGTGTGTGCCTAGGGGAGGGACCGAGGAGCAGGAGGACGCGGAGCCCCAGCAGGAGCTCCGCTGTGAGACCTGTGGTATGGAGGAAGCTGGAGAGGGACATGGTGAGTGACAGGGATGGCGGGAACTGGCAGCAGTGGTGAGACCGGAGCTAGTTGAGGGCATGGCAAGGTGAGCAGGCCTGTTCGCGGCACCCATGTGGCCAGGACGCATAACACATTCATTTAGTGATCTAAGTTGTTCATTTATAGATTGCAATCATTCATCGGTATGAGGACAGGACCTGGGCATCATTTGGAGCAACTGGAACAAAAGTGGATTTTTTTTTTTCTTTAAATGCTTTAGTTCCATTGGGCATGAATGTAAATTTTAATTTGGTCAGTTCTTATACTTATGCATCAGGACACTAAATAGGGATTTCAATATATTGACAATATTTTGAATATGTCATATTTAATTAGGGATGGGTGGCGTTAATATGTTTTCAAATATCCCGCCTTTTCCTGTGATTGGTTATATTTTTATCATGTGATCCACATACCCAGGTTGCCTAGTTTTTATGTACAAGGTTGAGCTATGTGTTTCAGAGTCAGCCAAAGGGTTGTTTGGAAAAATATGTAGAACCCAGAGACTGGAAGTAAGCTGAAACACTGATGTCAGAAAACATCTAAAGGAAGTATATAAGGAGGAGAAGTTACACTTTCACAAGCCCTCGCTGTTCTTTCTCACAGGAAAGGATAAGTCCTTGTCTTGATGCTTGAAGGGAATTTTTGAAACTGGAGGCTTATTATATAGTGTATTTACACTTCAGTCAAAGACTGGTTAAGATAAATAAAGTATAGAAAATATGTGGCATATGATTACATTGCAACTCATCAAAAGATGGCTTTAAATCTTCATTGCGATGCGATATGATGCTGACCCAGAAATTAATAAAGTTAATTTGACTGGTGAAGATTATGATCCACTTTTTTATATTTCATTTTCTGAATTCTCTTAAAGATATCAAGTCACTCACACACAAATTACAGTTAGGATATTCTGTCCCTCTGGGTTTATCTCGCAACTTTCAAATTTTATTTGACTATGTATGCAATTCCTTATATTTGTTTTCAGGAGAAAGGGCATGAAAGTATAGATAGGAGTTCTTTTATTGATAATTTATTTCAGGTGCTCCTTGATAGGGTTATATCCACAGCCTCTCTGTGCAGGTTACCCCAGCCTTCTTAGAAATCCAATATAGTCATGCTTCCCTTTTCTGCCGGTTCTGCCCCCATTAACTATGAGCAGATTTGTTTCTGCTTGTAAGCTAGTGTAATGTCACAGAATGACTACAAGCCCCTATAATCCTGTAGTCCTATAGCTGTTAATACTTCATGGTTCTGCTCCCATTGATTCTGGACACTTCCTATTGGGTTAGATACTGGTTCATTCCTGCTGGGACTTTTTCAGTTTGATCATGGGGCTTCTGAGTGAAAGAAGAAAGAAGCAAGTGGTCTCTTATCTCGCCTACTACTTAGGAACACATTTAGTTTTTACCAGATAGCCACTAGACATACAATCAATAAGAGCACACAATACCATGTAGTGGCCACAGCGCACGACTCAACACATGATTGGATGCGCATCCAAAAGCCCCAAAGCAAAACGGGGGTTAGTGCATGCAAAACGTGCGTCCAATCGAGCGGGTAGGTAATAGCGCTCATCACATGTAAATCCTTGTTGATGAGGCTATTATCTATTTCCCCTGATTAAAAAAAAAAGTGTGCCCAACATGCACATTTTAACCTGGAAAATTTAACGCTTGCCCAGGGCAGGCATTAATTCTTGAACAGCCCAAAAAAGTTACATAAAAGCAGAAAATACTGCTTTTCTGTTCCTTTTTCGGTTCCTGTGACTTAATATCACTGTGATATTGAGTGTCCATTTTCCTAACCTGACTGCCACCTCTCTTGGGCACCCACTACCGAAGAGGCACTGGGTGTCTAATTCTTTACCACTTTTGATACATAGGCATATAAATCCCTATACTCAAACCAACACAATTTTTCCTCAAATGTCTTATACCCAGCATCCAATTCTGTTCTTTCCATATCCCTCTACATCTGTCCCAATGTAGTTAAACTCTGTTCCAGTGTTGACCTCAGCCACCTCCACTACTAGGGCTGTTTCAAGTCTTGTCATCTTCTTCTTTGGTTCTTATAAGTCCCATACTTAATCCAACACACAGATCTCCTCCCAAATCTGACCACTAAGTTTAGTAATAATCCAGACTGCCACCAAATCTATTAAGGCTATTGTCCAAAATATATGCTCACACTGAACTTGTTAATGTTAGGGTTATAGACATGGCTGTTAACTTAAACTTCATGGAATAATCCCAATGCAGTTATATCTGTGTTAGGGATGTAATAGTTACCTCTTTGTGCAAGATACTCCAGCCTATTTTGAATTCCAAATTCTACCACTAATATTACTTCTTCTCATCATTTCTATACCTCTACTAGATATATGCAGCACTCTACTAGATATATGCAGATACCCATAAGAGTTAGTGCTTACTCCATGGAGTTTACAATCTAGTCAAAACAAACATGCATGACTGTCACAGATATCTTGGCTCAGCAATCTAGGGCTGCCACAGAGGGGAAGGCATGTACCTGAAGAGGAGAGGCCCAGGGGTGTGTTGGTGAAGGAGGAGCACAGGAGCTAGGGTGCAGGGTATAAACACTGGAGCAAGATAGCATTGTAGGAACACTGGAACAGAATTACCAGACTGGAACACTGGAACAAGATAATAAAGCAGGACACAGGAACTTGATTAGAAGGCAGGAACACATTTATAGATAGGTAAACTGAAGCACAATTACTAGACAAGGATACAGAATGGAACTCTGGAACAAAGGTACACACCAAAAACTCAAAAACAAAATCTGGATCACAGGCTGGACAGGTAGCACTTCCACAGAGCAGACACCAAGAATGCTATTGGACTAGCACCATGTAGTGAGGATGGGTCCAGCAGCCTTCTTCCATCTGGCCGGCATAGGAACTGTGTAGTAAGGACAAGACCTGCAGTCTTCGCTCATCTAGCCGGCACAGGAACTCTGTAGTGAGGATGGACCCAGCAGTCTTCTTTCATCTCGGTGGCACGGGAACTGTGCAGTGAAAGCAGGCCCAGTGTTGCACGGGAGGTGGACCCTTGGGCTGAGGTGGGGTTGACGCTACTGGCAGGTCAAGCCCTACGGGTCCCCACCATCGGCAGGCGGAGCTGGCTGACTGGCGGAGGCCGGCTGGAGCTTCGCCAATACCAGCCCTCATTCCCCGCACGTTGAGCCCTTGGGTGCCAGGGCAGGCTGGAGTTAGGTGGGCCTCCATCCGAGGTTACGAGGTCTTCTTAAGCATGATGCGGAGGTCAGCCAGGAGTCAGCAGCAGTAGGAGTCGGTAGTCGGATCTGGACGAAGCGGAGTTCTGGAGACCCGGGCACCTAGGAGAACAAAAAGCAGACAGGGGGCACCCAAGTAAGAACAGGCCAAAGCCTGAGAGTACGTCCAGAATGAGTTCAAGAGAAGTGTTGTTGAACAGGCTGGAGTCGGGGCAGGCGGCAGGCAAGGAAGAGTGGCAAGACAGGTGTGGGTCAAACCAGGAGTCGGGCAAGGCAAAGGTCAAACTAGGAAACAAGTAGAGTCATAGTCAGACGAAGCTACGGTCGGGTCCAGGAGATGATCAGTAACGTGGTCAGGCGAAGCAGAGGTTAGATCCAGGAGATGATCAGTAGCATGGTTAGGCAAAGCAGAGGTCAGGTCCAGGAGATGATCAGTAGCGTGGTCAGGCAAAGCAGAGGTCAGGTCCAGGAAATGATCAGTAGCATCCACTATGCAAATTACTATCTGATCTAGGAATCACCTTCTTCCTATATGTCGATGACATTCAGTTTTACATATCATGTACCACTTCCATTGAAAATACCGTACAGACACTGGCATCACACATGAAGGCTATTCAGCATGAACTATCCAATCTGAAACTATCTCTAAACATGAAAAAAACTAAAATCATTTTCTTAAGAAGAAATCCTTTAATAACATCTCCTCAGACTTTTGAGGAGACTGGGTAACTTCAGCATTACACCCTCAGACCAATTGCGGAACTTAGGAGTACAAATTGATGAGAACCTAACCATGGAAAAACATGAAAACAAATTAATCAAATCAGGCTATGCTAAACTATGACTACTACATAGACTGAAACCTTTGCTGACTCATGAAGACTTCCGTACGGTTCTACAAACCCTCATTTTTTCAAACCTAGACTACTGCAGCTCTCTCCTACTCAGAACACCTAAAGGTCTTATTAAAAATCTATAGCTACTACAGAATGCTGCAGCGAGACTCCTAACAGGATCCGGAAAATTTGATCACATCTTGCAATCACTGATGGCTCTGCACTGACTACTTATAGAATCCCGAATCCATTACAAAGTCTTAACTTTAATATATTCCTCCCTCCATTCTGACAACACTGACCTGGTATGGGTGGCATTACAGCCATACAAGCCACAGAGATCACTGAGATCTCATACTAAAGGATTACTAGGTGTGCCATCATTATAGAATATACATCTGACAAAAATAAGAGACCGTATGCATTGCATTGCAGGTCCTACACTTTGGAACTCTCTACTGAAACTCTGCATCTGACCACTGAAACTAAGAAATTTCTCAAATCGTGGTTATTTCAAAATGCCTACAATCTAACTTAACCTTCCTGATTTGAATCTTCTTCTTTAAATTACAGTAAAGACTATCTATTGTTTGAACACCAACTACTATGTTTGAATACCAACTACTGTGTTTTCTTTAAGTGTTCCCCATGTGGACTTAATAGAGGATGGATGGACCCTTTTGTGACTCCTGGTTTTGGTTTTTTTTTCCTGTTTTGCTGATTTTAGCTTCCCTGCTGTTATTTTTCATTATCTGGTACCTTCTGGAAATATTTGAACTAGAGTGTGGAACTGTAGCAGCACCCTAGTCTAGGATAAAACTATTCACTATTCACTTTAAAACTATTATGATGATACACAAGGCCCTACACAACATTGCTCCTCTCAACTTAACTTTTCCACTGGAAATACACTTCCAAGAACCAACTAGAAGTGCATACAAGAACTGCTCATCTCCCAGCCGGCAAAAACCTCGCTGAGAAAACGTGCACTATTGACAGCGGGCCCTACACTCTGGAACGCGATACCGCCAGACCTAAGACTTGAACCTTGCCATAGTACTTTCAAAAAAAAACTTAAGACTTGGTTCTTCACCCAAGCATTCCCGGAGAGCTAAGAACAGGACGAAAGACATCATCAGCATATTCGGTGTCCCCCAGCCTTTCTGTACATATGCCCTTAAGATTTTGTCAGTATTAGTACTATAATTCATGTATGTACCACTCTAAGCTCCACTAAGATCCTCGTCATGCCGCTGTAAATTGTTAACTGTTAAAGGTTACGGTTTAATTGTTAATTTGTAAATTGTTAAATGTTTCAATGTAAAACGCCATGAGGCGACAGTTTCTTTCTTGTAAACCGGGTGATATTATACTTTACAGGAACATCGGTATATAAAAATTAAAAATAAAATAAATAAATAAATAAAGCATCAAAACGGGGGCTACTACATATCCAAAAACTTTAAGGTGAATTTTCAAAAAGTTACCCTCATAAAAAATAGCATTTACATGTCAGTATTATATACAAATTTAAAATATGTGCACATGATAGTGAAAATATGCATATAAAAAAGTGGTGTGTTTTATGGTAATTTCCTAATTATCACAAGTACATTAACTTTGTGGTATACCTACAGAGAGAGAGAGAGACTGTCCACAAGGCCCAGCTAGTTTAGCTATATCTCTATAGGAGGCCCACCTAGTAACTCAAGGTGAGGTTTAAATAATAGTTAACGATTTAGGGGCCACTTTTACATACAGAGTGAGATGTACGAACAGAACAGTACACTCTTGTGAAGATTTGATGTCCTTCAGAGTGAGGAAACTCACACAAAGATCAGATTTGTGCAATGTTCTCTCAGCCTAGCTTGATGTTACCCAAGTAGAGACTAGAGAGTCCATCAAGCTAGAGTAAGAGAACATTGTTGAAAGTTATTGTGAGTTTCAACTTTTATCTCTTGGACACTTGACGAAATAATATCATAATCTGTTGAAAAAAAATCTCTATTGTATACACACAGGGGCAGATTTTCAAAGGGTTACGCACGTAAGATACACGTAACCCCGAAAAACTGCCCCTGCGTGCGCTGAGTCTATCTTGCATAGGCTTGGTGGTGCACGCAAGCCCCTGGATGCACGTATGTCCCAGGGCTTGCAAAAAGGGGCGGGACATGGGTGGTCCGGGGCGGTCGGGGGGCGGGATGGGGGCGTGTCCTGAGCATCCAGGCACAGCATCCATTTGCCGCTGTGCCCGGGATCGCGTTCCAGCTGTCAGCCGTCGGCCCTCAATAAAGGTATGGGAGGTTTTTAGATGGGGCTGGAGGGCGGGTTAGGTAGGGGAAGGGAGGGGAAGGTGCGGGGGGCGGAAGGAAAGTTCCCTCCGAGTCCGCTCTGAAATCAGAGCAGCCTCGGAGGGAAGGACAGCTGCGCGGCTTGGCGCGCGCAAGTTGCACAATTGTGCACCCCCTTGTGCGCGCCGACCCTGGATTTTATAACATGCGCGCGCATGTTATAAAATCGGGGGAAGGTTTGTTCGCACTGGGTTGCGCGAACAAATCTGCGCCCGCACACAGGTTTTAAAATCTTCCCCACAGTGTATATCTGATGAAACAGGAGTCTGTACTTAATCAGACCATCAGTAATATGCAGCATGCATTCTTTCCATCAGACAGGTAAACATAGTATGCAAACTTTTCTCTCAGGAAAGGGAAAAATCCAAAAATGTACACACTTAGAACGTCATTTCACATGAGAAAACCTATACACACAAAAATAGAACTATGTTTCCTAGAGGCAGGCCTATTATCCAAACAACAATACTGAAATGTTGACCTAGATTCACTCCCTTTCAGCAAGGCAGGCATGGACAGCCTCATAAAGTTATGGTGGTTGTCATTTTTGCTTTTCTGGCACCTAAAAGTCTCTATATGTATAGGATTTCTATTTAAATTTTGTTTGCAGCTTTTGCTTACTTGAAGTAAACTCAAATTCAGATGTGAGATGTAAGATGGAGATATTATGTCTAAAGCTGTTTTTTTTTATCATGTCTTATTTTTGCATGCTTGATTTTAGTGAGAGTGTACATTTGCAGGCATAGCACAGGGAATGAAAAAGAATGCACTAAGGCAAACATCTGTTGAAAGACAAGCATTGACAAGAGCCAATCCCTTGTCTGAATGAGGCCTTCTGGATGGGACTCTAAGAATGAGGGTTGTTCCAGAATCTTCCTGGTGACAACTAGGAGCAGGGTATGGTAAGACATGAAGTTAAAACAACTTTCTAGGGTTGCCAAGGTTTAACCATCAAATTTCCAAATACTTGGAGATGCTATTTAATATCTTTGCTGATGCAGTTTATGCACAAACAAATTTTATTGCCAGTCTTCACCATTAGAAGAATATTAGAGCAAATAAGGACCTATTTAGCCTGTCCAGTTTATTTCTTGCTACAGTGCCGTAGACACTAGTTGATCTGACTAATTTCCTTGCATTTAATGATCCTCTGTTTTTGCCCCAATACTTTCTTGAATTATTATTGTTTTTGCCTTTATCCCTTCCTCTGGGAGGTTATTCCATGCATTCCCCACCCCTTCTGTGAAGAAATATTTTTTTATCTTACTCCTGAGTCTGTTCTTTTGAATCATCATATCATGATATCGAGTTCTAGAACTCCTTTACTCCAAAAAATGTTTTCTTTTTCTAACCCAGAAGCCAAACTTTGGGTGAATTTAGTTTAGGTCTTGGATTAAATTGTTGACTGAAATCTATGGAAGTGACACAAAATAAATGTATCCAATACATATTGAATGTAGAGCCATATAACAAAATGCAGAGTGGATTATACAATTGCAGAGGAGGATCAGGTGCTAAACTGCAATTGAACAGCTAAAACGAACACATTTTTTTTTAAATGTCATCAGTGCTCATCACTCCCTCTTTTTTCCTGTACAGTACTGAAAAAATCAGTATTGACAACCCTAGAGCTTTCAGGTGCCAGAGTGAGGTCTTGGATGTAGAGGTAGGTCATTATGGTTACATCTGACTTTTTTACTTTTCAAAGTTTAGAAGTGATTTGGGGGAAGGGAGGGGAGGGGGCTGGCATAGGAGTGACACAAAGTTGACTATTTTTCCATAAGAAATACATAGGGGAAAGGCTATCTAGGATATTTATGCTTTCTATTGTTATTTTTTATTTTCATGAATTCCTTTTTCTTTTTATTTGGAATGTCTGTGGATGATGTGTAGCCTTTTTGTTGAGTATCACATGTTACTTACTAGACTAGGCATAGAAGACTTAGTTTTTTTGATGTGGTTGAATTTTCTAGATCACAGCTGTTATATCAGATTTGGGTCAAAATGTGGTTTGACTGTATAATATCACACTGTACAATTTTGAATGTTCATCCCTAACTATCATTGTGGTTTGCAAAATAATTGAACAAGAAAAATGATTGATTCACAGAGAAAGAATAATAAATTTGGATTTGAAATTAGATCCCTTCCAAAATGGTTTCCTAAATCCTATCTCTTACGTTTTTCCATTTTATATACTTTTGAACAAAGATTCTCTTTGGGGTTGATTTTCCCAAGTTAGTTTTGGTCTCCAAGAGGAAAATAATGGCCAAATATTGGTGTTTCCAAATATATTGCAATAGAATAGGAAATGTTGTCACTAGTGTTTTCAAACATATTCACAGTGCCCCAAATTTTTTCTTTGGGCCAATCACAACATGAAACCTGCCTATAGTCTTCTTTAGTTTTCTATCTGCCTGCAAATGATCATTCATCCACCTACCTAAGGTCTCTACTCTGACTCTCTTTATGCTAATTCAGAGTAGGTGTAAGTCTGGCCGATCTCCTGTTTTCAGGCATAAATTACCTCATTTCCTATGGTAGGAAAAAATAAATATTCTTTTCCTCCCATAGAAAATCATGGGCATTGACAAACTATTTTCTGTTACAATCTGGTAACGTCGTGGTCTCTGGATCGTAGTGAGAGCTGACTCCACCCACAGGGAGGAGCCCTGTGGGGACTCACTACGATAGGCATAGCCTCAGTTGAGACAGACACAGATGTGAGAGACTTTATTAGACTGGAACATGGGTAGTACCCATAGAGTGAAAGGAAACACAGTCCAGAGTAGTAAGGTTGCTTGATGATGATATCCGTGGTAGTGGCCCGCAGAGCGGGGTACACCAGGAAACTCCTCTCCGGATGACACACCTCTCAGCGTAGATCTGGTAGTGGCCCGCAGCGTGCGGTATGCCGATAATCAGCAAGTCATGGTTCAGAGAGGTGTAGGTCAGCAGAGGAAAGTAGATGACGTTACTCACTCCGAAGTGTAGAAGAAGGTAGCTGGGATGAGCATGATAGTGGGCCAAGGCATGGGGTACACCAGTGGTTCCAACAGCAAGGTAGTAGAAATGAGAATACATTCACAAGGCTTGAACTAAGCAGGATCCAGATAGATGGATTCTCCAGGCAGGAAGGCCCTCTGAGGGGTGGATAGCCAGAATGTAACAAGGCCCCCGAGGTGGGTACCTATAACATTCTATGTCCAGGAATTCAGGAACCAGTTCAGTAGTGAAGCGAAGTGTCTCCAAAGGAGTGGAATAAACAAGAAGAAAGTCCTTGCTAACTCACTGGAGAGAAGACAGAGAGAATTTAAGTAGCCTGTCTTGAATGAGGTCATCAATTAGGGTTGGGCCAGGGTTCCCACCCTGGGCCCTTTAAATAAGCTGCCGACAGCGGCACACATGCCTAAGGAGAGCCAAGGGGCAGAGCTTAGCCGGTGGTGGCATTCCAACCGCGCGAGGAGGCCTCCTGCTCGGTCGGCGGGGATGATGTGCTGCCGGCCTTCCCGCCGACCGAAGCGGAACTGGAGACTGGCCGAGGAAGAAGGTGAGCGTGGTCGGGCACGCATCCGTGGCTGACCAGTGTAACAATACCTCCTCCTCAAGGCCCCTCCCAGGGGAGCTGTGGTGGTCCGGGAGCCAGTCATCAACCCTGTCTTACAAGTTCAAGATGTGAACCTCTGTGGTGCACAGAGACGGGACCACCTCGGCCATATCCTGCGGGAGAACCGAGGATTTCATGGAGGTCGAGGGAGAAGAGAATAGGCGCCCTCCTGCGTTCTTCTGCTGCAAGAGAGCATGTAGATTCTGGATCTCCTGCTCTTTATATACCAACATGGATATAAGGCCTTGAGTGGCTTGTTTATGCGTCTTCACAAGGGCTTCATTCTCAGATGTCTTGTGTACCAACTGCTCCTTCACCTGGGTGAAGGCAGCTCTGAGGACGTTCTCCTGGAGCGAACCAACCCGTCAGAGTCTCTTGGGATTCTTTGCAAGGAAGAAGAGGTGTAGGCAGAGTGGTAGCAATGGTCGGGGGCTGAAAGGTCTTAAGGGTTCTAGACAGTTCTCTGAACATTGTGGCCCCCATTGGATCTGGTCAGGCAAAGACCAGTTGAATTGTGGCTGGTGCTTCCGTAACCATGGCAGACCCAGAATTACTGGGCTCATGACCGCAGGGAGAACATAGAATGAGATGGTCTCGGTGTGGTCTGATTCAATTCTCAGAGACAGAGGTAGTGTGACTCACGTGACTGTCCCGGGGAGGGAGTTTCTGTGTACCGACGAGAGAACCACAGGAGGAGCCACTGGTGATGTGGGAAGTTGATATTTATCCACGAGGTCTTGCTGAATAAAGTTTCCTCCCACCCGGAATCCACCAGTGCTTGAGTAGGAACACTCGTGGAGGGTAATTGTAGGGAGGCGGGTAGAAGGAACAAGGGTGAACCCAAAGTAAAACTGAGAGTTATGATTTCTTCCGTCTCTCGACTTGAAGGTGTCTTTTTTTTTTACAGAAGATTGGGGCAAGGCGAATGCAGTGTTCCCACAAGGTCCCGAGTGGAGGCGAGGTGAGGTCACGGCCGCCGAGAGGCGTGTTTGATCTAATTGCATCGGCTCCTCAGGAGGGAGAAGGCGATCCTCTGGCAGAAAGAGAGGGTCCTTGAAGTATCCTCGTCGGATGGTGTAATTCTCCCGGGCTCACTCTTGGAGTCTTCGGTCGATCTTCCCAGTGAGATCGATGAGTCCTTCAAGGGAGGCAGGAGGCTCCCGAGTGCTAGATCATCCTTAATTTGGGTGTTTAACTCTTCTAAGAACATGGCATTCAGACTATTCCCCTGCCAGTTCAACTCCATGGCCAGGGTACGAAACTCTATGGCATACTCGTACAGAGGATGAGGTCCTTGTCAGAGACAAGAAGGTCTGAGCCATAGCGGGTAACCTGTCTGGTTCCTCGAAGATTTGCTTGAAGGGTAAAATGAAGTGTGGCAGATTAGAAAGCAAGGGGACGGAGTGCTCCCACAAGGAAGAGGCCCAAGCCAAGGCCTTGCCATCCAAGAGGGAAAGGATAAAGGTCATTTTGATGGAGTCGGGAAACAACGCCGGTTGAAGAGAGAAATACACGTGGCATTGGTTAAAAATCCCCGACAGGGCTTTGGGTCTCCAGAGTAACGAGGCGGAGTTGGCAGCGGAATCACTGCTCGAGCAGGATCCAAAGCTGCCGGCGAAGCTTTTGGTGGTGGAGGTAATGCCTCAAGTTTCTTCAAAAGGTCTTGACAGAGGGTCAGCCGATGAACGTCTGCCACTACCATCTCCATGGTAGCCTGTAAACTCTGGACCTTTTGGAGGAGCCCGAGGATGGCTTTGAGTGCCACCAAATCCCCTACTTGAGCATCCAGGCGAGCATTTAAGTGGTCAATGGAGGTCGACAAAGCTTCCAAGAAATGTTGCTGTTCTTGGCTCTTCTGGGACATGCCAGGGATAGCCTGGAGAGCTGAGACCTGAGCCATGTCCATGGAGTTAGCAATCTGTTACAATCTGGTATGGTCGTGGACTCTGGATTGTAGTGAGAGCTGACTCCACCCACAGGGAGGAGCCTGAGGGGACTCACTACGATTGGCGTAGCTTCAGCTGAGACGGACACAGATGTGAGAGACTATTAGACTGCACCGTGGGTGGTACCCAGAGAGTGAAAGGAAACACAGTCCAGAGTAGTAAGGTTGCTTGATGATGATATCCCTGGTAGTGGCCTGCAGAGCGGGGTACACCAGGAAACTCCTCTCCAGATGACACACCTCTCAGCGTAGATGCGGTAGTGGCCCGCAGCGCGGGGTATGCCGAGAATCAGCAAGTCGTGGTTCAAGAGGTGTAGGTCAGCAGAGCAAAGTAGATGATGGTACTCACTCCGAAGTGTAGAAGAAGGTAGCTGGGATGAGCATGGTAGTGGCCCGAGGCATGGGGTACACCGGCGGTTCCAACAGCAAGGTAGTAGAAATGAGAACACTCACAAGGCTTGAACTACGCTGGATCCCAGATAGATGGATTCTACAGGCAGGAAGGCCCTGCGAGGAGTGGCTAGCCAGAATGTAACAAGGCCTCCGAGGAGTGGGTACCTAGGAATTCAGGAATCCAGGAACCAGTTCAGTAGTGAAGCAAAGCGTCTCCAAAGGAGTGTACTAAGCAGGAAGGAAGTCCTTGCTATCTCACTGGAGAGAAGACAGAGAAGAGTTTAAGTAGCCTGTCTTGAATGAGGTCATCAATTAGGGTTGGGCCAGAGTTCCCACCCTGGGCCCTTTAAATAAGCTGCCGACAGCGGTACGCATGCCTAAGGAGAGCCAAGGGGTGGAGCCTAGCCGGTGGCGGCGTTCCAACCGCACGAGGAGGCCTCCTGCCCGCGGGGCAGGCTGCACAGAAGGATGACACGCTGCCTGCCTCCCCGCCGACCGAAGCGGAACTGGAGACCGGCCGAGGAAGAAGGTGAGCGTGGTCGGGCACGACATCCGTGGCCGACCAGCGTAACATTTTCTTTCTATTTGATTCCATTGGAATTTCAGAAACTTATCAGCAACAAGTTGAAAATAGTCCCTTTTGGTATTATTTGTATGTTTTAAATGGAGAGTGTCACAATTGTGGCAGAAGCAGAAGCATATTGCAGTACTTGTCTGTTGAAAAGCTGCATTCACGGTCCCTACCCACCTGATAAACACTTCAGCACACTATCCACACATGTGCTCCTTCCCTTCCACTATCCATACTTCCTCCTCACAATCACACTTATCAGGATTAACCCTCCTCACATGCACCCGCAGTTCTGCAGTCACACCTAGTATCCTTCATGCTCACTTCACTAAGACCAGGAAAAAACCAGAGTAAAGTGTATCAAATATCAAAGATTTGAATTTTTGTATCTAATTTTCCAAGGAGCAGGTGAGAAAGAGGGTGGTGGACTTGAGAGCTATTGGGTTGTGTGAGTTTCCACCCTCCACGTCCCAGGGACTTCCTCCTGTGGATCCTGGCAGCAGGCAGTGAATATGCCCAGGCAAAGTTGAAAGAGAAACAAAGAAGCGTCACTCAGGATGCCTCCCAAGCACTGCAGAAAGCAGCAGATGCACAACAGCTCTTCTCCTTCAGAGCAAACTCCAGAAAATGTATGCACCAATGTTTTCAGTAGTCGAAAGTCTAGTCTGCAGAATCCAGCCCTTTGAATAAGTTGCTTCCCCTGGGGAGTCAAAGTAAAGAGAAGAAGTGGGAAGAAATTCAGATGAAAGGAGGCTGTGGGTACACTAAAGCTTGAAAAAAGGATGAAAAGGCAGAATACAGAGAAAGAGGAAAGACAAAGAGGGCAATTTGCAAAAGCCTTACACCCATGTAAACTTCACTGTGCCAAGTAAAAGGGATATTTGA
Source organism: Rhinatrema bivittatum (assembly GCF_901001135.1). Classification (NCBI taxonomy): domain Eukaryota; kingdom Metazoa; phylum Chordata; class Amphibia; order Gymnophiona; family Rhinatrematidae; genus Rhinatrema; species Rhinatrema bivittatum. The sequence goes on along the minus strand of NW_021821383.1, from coordinate 39,245 downwards.
AAACTGCCCATCCTGTTTGCATACAAAAGTAGCCTCTAAATGACCTAAGCTGTGATATTTTCTTGCAGAAGTGATCTTTCTATCGCGGGGCTGTCACTGCGAGAGTGGGGCTCCTCCCTCGGAAAAGCATCCCGACTGTACGGCGTGTTCTTTTGTCAGGGCCAAGCACAGCAACACAAAAGAATGTGGTGGCCCCAACCCACATTGCCTGGGTCCGATCCCCAGAACTTACCCCAGTCACATGGCTGGGGCAAGGTCAGGTCGGCTTTATTTTGGGAAATGGCACTGACCGGCTGGGTGCCCCCAGCCCTGATACAAGATCCAATTTAAGGTATGGGGGAGTTCTCGGGGGGGGGGGGAGTAGTTGGATGTGGGTAGGGTCCTGCACCTTTTTTGGGGGGTGGGGGATTCATGTTGGGTCTTTGAGGGATGGGAGAAGTGGGAAGATTGATGAATTGACTTGGGGGGGACAGGGGTTATTGGTATCGGGGGCTGGGGCCACATTTTGTGTGTGCTTAGAGAAGGAGGAAGGGGAGCCGGGTCAATGCCTCATATTTCTTTTTTAAACTTTTTCACATTTTGGGGTGTCAGTGCCACCTCAACTGACAGCCCCGGGTTGATTCGGGGGTCAGCAGCACTGACCCCAGTTCAACCTCCCCACTTGCAGTGATTTTTTTTGTTATTTTTCTGCTGCTTTAAATGTGAGGCCGGAGTCTTGGGACCGGGCCTCATGCAGCACATCTAATGCATTTCAATAGGTGTAGATATTTTATCATGGCTGACCACCTTCTTGGTCGGCTGCGATAAAATATTGATATAAAATTGATTAGTAATGACCTTCTTGCATGCATTTGCATTATTCATGCATGAAAATCACATGCAAAGAAGGTCATTACAATATCTAGGCAGGGAGATGCAAAATATTGCATATCGCATGATATTGTGTGAATAATATACATTAGAGCCTGATGTGGCTTGATAAATCACCGGGGAGGTGTGGTGTTTCACAATTTGCTCTCTTTTACCCACATATTTCTGGGCAGAGTTAGGGCAGGGGAATCGACAACAAGTCTACATTTGTATTTTAAAAACTCTGCATCTTTTTTTTTTTTAAACCAAAGAAAGTACCTCAAGAAAAAGCAAGTACAAATCTCTGTAGATATTGTTCCCTGTGCAATTTTTAAAGGGAAGGTCTGTTCATACTTTCCTTTTGAGAACTGGTGTCAAATCTGTGAGTAAAAATACCTATGGACTTTGCAGGCACCTGCACAGTTTTCAGATTTGTCCCCACAATTTAATCTGGAAACGCAAAGATAAACATGAAAGAAATAGCAAAAGAAGACCATACCCAAAGCATGAAGACAAAACAATTCATAGAAACTCACGTATAGGCACAATAGAGGCACAGAAAAGTAGAGTAGGCACTGTGTTAAAACTGGTCCACATGACATGCACGGACAAAAGGACACACTAAGGGCCGGATTTTAAATTCCCTGCACGCATAAATCCGGCCGGATTTACGTGCGCATGGCCCTCGTGCGCCGGCGCCTATTTTGCATAGGCCGCCGGCGCACGCAGAGCCCTGGGATGCGCGTAAGTCCTGGGGCTTCGTAAAGGGGCCTGTCGGGGGTGTTCCCTAAATCACGCAGCGTTTCGGGGGCATGACGTGGCGTTTCAGGGGCGGGCCCGGGGCGTGGCGCCGGCCCGGTGTGGTCGAGGCCTCCGGACCAGCCCCCGGGTCGGGTGATGGCACGCCAGCAGCCCGCTGGCGCGTGCAGATTTACGTCTGCTTTTAGCAGGCGTAAATTGTGCAACAAAGGTAAGGGTGGGGGTTTAGATAGGGCCAGGGGGGTGGGTTAGGTAGGGGAAGGGAGGGGAAGGTGCGGGGAGGGCGAAGGAAAGTTCCCTCTGAGGCCGCTCCGAAATCGGAGCGGCCTCGGAGGGAACAGGCAGCGCGCGCTGGGCTCGGCGCGCGCAGGTTGCACAAATGTGCACCCCCTTGCGCGCGCCGACCCCGGATTTTATAAGATACGCGTGTATCTTATAAAATCCAGCGTACTTTTGTTCGCGCCTGGTGCGCGCCAAAAGTACGCGCTCGCGCAAAATTATAAAATCTACCCCTAAGTGTCAAAACAGCATGTCAGACAGACACCACCTGAACAGACATTTGCAAACACATACCTGACTCCATTTTGAGCAGTGACAGACATGTACAAGGTAATTTCATTTCATGTCAAGTCAGTGGGCAAGAGGAGAAGCCGTTCAGCTCTCTGCTAAAACTCTTCTTGCATGAATAAACTTGTGACTGGTTTTTGTTGCTCCAGCTTAAAGGTTCTTTTTGTGATGTTGCCATCTTTTACAAAAAGAAGTTTGATTCCATATTTTGTAAGATTTTCAAAATGTTTTTTGTTCATCCTGCAGTGCAGACATGAAACGTTACAGTGCCTACAGTCCTTGATGCAGATCCTTTTGAGGATTTCAAAACACTGACAAAGTCAGGTGTTTGTTATTCAACACAGGGACTTGTTGAAGATAAGTAGCTTAAAGACTTTTAGTTGCAAACAAAAATTATTAAAATAATTATGAAAATAAGACTCTGAGATTTGTCTCATTGACCGATGATTATGCTCTACGGTTGGCCATACTGTGCGAAAAAGATCTCATCTGCACGTTTCACCCCTCTATGATGGTCATTTAATAAGATTAAATCCTTATCTCAGCAATATTATGTGTGGGATCTCTTGTATACGTATTTTTGTTTTTCCACATTGGAGGTTCCATTTTGTAGACATGAACATGGACATATTCATAGCATGGATCTAGCCACAGCTGGTCCATTAGATCTTTGAATCCCCAAAGGTCTTCCATCATCCAGAAGTGAAGCTTAGCAGGAGGCAGGGTACTCCCACTTCAACCCTCCCTGAGACCAAGTATAGGAATGGTGGTGGGTGGAGATTGGGGCTGACAGAGGGGCTACTCTTAACTGTCATCCTCTCTTTCAGTCAGACAGTTAACATTTAGCTCATGATGCCTGCATTTGCCTACAAGGGTTGACTTTTCAAAAGATTTCTATTTGTTTAAAACTTGTCCCCCTTTAACTAGCTAAATTTGCATGGTTAAAATTGCAAACCACATAAATTTTAGCTGTGTAAACAGAGGCTGGGTTGGAGGCCTTCTTGGGATGGGCTTTCAAATTTAGTGGGATTTTCAGTACTGAATAGCTAAATTTAACTGGGTAACCCTAGCCACACAAATGGCAGGCCACAAGCTACCCAGTCAATAAATGTGTAAAGATAAACCAGGTAAATTTACGCAGCTATCTTATCTGCTGAGCTGGTGTTTGAGTATGTATTGAAGTCTTATATTCATTCTGCATTGAATCTTCTTATGTTTGTAATGTTCCTTTGTTTTTCTAAACGTTCGAATGTTCTAATGCTGAAAATGTTTAATGTATCACCCTCCCTCGCGATGGTTCTGTTTTACTTTAAACCGGTGTGATCTGTATACTTTACAGGAATGTCGGTATATAGAATTCAAAATAAATAATAAATAACTAAATATTCCCCCAACCGTGTCCAGCATCACTTCTAGAGCAGCGCATCACCAGCGTTAAAAGAGTCCACACTGTATTGTGCTGTCTAAGCACCACTGAGAGGCATCCTATGCTCAACGGTAACTCTAAACAGCATGCTTTAACGGGTGGCAAGGAGTGAGTGGTAACCATCACTTTTCAATCTCCATTAGCACTGATAGCGTCCTGTTCAGAGCAGTTACAGTAGGAGGTATGCAGGGCATCCTGCCTAGAAGGCCTATGCTAGCCAATATGTGACATAGTGCTATGGAAGGTTTGTAAGATTTTTGCAGTAAGACCTTCTTTGTTATGGATGAATATTGGAGATGTAATTAGGTGAAGCAGTGATAGATCCGTTGTGCTAACGAGGTGCTTGGTGGATCCTTAGGTGCAACAGTGATATGTGACTCCCTCGGGGAGGAGCCCCGTAGGGAACTGTAGCACCAGGCTAGACTCAGATGCACAAACACAGAGAATATCTTTATTATGCAGCTTGTATGGTTCACCAGAGGTGGCAGTAGAGAGTGGATTAGATAGCAACAGTCGTGATCCTTGGCGTAGGAGACCCATCCAGTGAGGCGCTGTAGGAGAGACGTCTGGCAGATGTTATTACACACTCCCTTGTAGCTGAGTAGATAGAGTTCCCAATAAGCAGTAGAGAGAGGATAGGTAGCAACAGTCTGTGATCCTTGGCAGAGGAGTCCCGTTTCACAATGGTGGTGTAGGGCCCGATGTAGATAGACAATGAGGAGCTGAAGATGAACAGACTGGGAGAAGTAGTACTCACTCTCTGTAGCTAATAGGTAGTGTACTAGCAAGTAGAGAAATAGTAGCAGCACCAGGATAGACACACAGGCCCTCGAGGAACGAGTACCTGGATTCATGATAGGCACCTGGAAATAAGCAAAGGGCCCTTGAGGAGCGGGTACCCAAGTTAGTAGTAGAGATGTGCATTCTTTTATCACGAACTGGCAATGTCAACGAAATTGCCTAATTCGTCATGGTTCGGGGCACCCGAACCCCGAAACTGATTTTCCCCGAACTTCAGGGAAAATTTGTTTTTCGGGTTGGTGCGGGGGGGGGGGGGGGGGGCACATTTATTTAAAAAAAAACAACTTCCCCAACCCTTCAATTTTACTTTATTACAATCCCCCCACCATCCCGATCCCTCCCCAAGACTTACTAAAGCCCTGGTGGTCCAGCGGGGTCCCGCGAGAGATGCCTCCCTCTCAGGTCATCGGGCCTACCATAATCAGTATTCAAAATGTGCAGGTGCCCATTACCCTTACTATGTCACAGGGCTACCGGTGCCATTGGTCTGCCCTGTCACATGGTAGGAGCAAGAGACGGCCGGTGCCATCTTGTGCTCCTACTATGTGACAGGGGCCGACCAATGGCACCAGTAGCCCCTGTGCATAGTAAGGGCAAAGGCTATCGGTGCCATTTTTACTGGTAGCCGATGGCCCGAGAGGGAGACATCGCTCGCGGACCCCACTGGACCACCAGGGCTTTTAGTAAGTCTTGGGGAGGGATCGGGATGGTGGGGGGGGGGGGGTTGTAATAAGTAAAATTGAAGGGTTGGGGTGGTTTTTTTCCCAACATTTTATTTCGATGTTTTTTGTTTTGCTAATTCATTTTTTTCCCGATCGTTTTCTGACTTGTTTTCTCCGATTCGTGCCGCCGAGAAATGATCTGCGGAAAAACGACATTTTTCAATGAAGCGCCCAACTGAATCTGACCCAACATGGAAAAACTAAGCTAATCTCTAGTAGTAGAATCCCGGAGGGTAAGATAGCTTCCAGCAGCAGAAGTGGCAGAATAGCTTCAGACCAGAACGAATCCAGTCCGTTGCTACTCAAAATACTAGCAAGGATACAGGCTTAAATACCCCACAAGGTGGGAACTGCCGGGACTGGACCAAGGGCATTTCCCACGCTGGACCTTTAAAAAAGGGCCTGACGTCGCCACGTGCATCTAGGCGACGTCCAGGGGGCGTGTTTTGGCGGCAGCAGTATTCCTGTCACGGAGAAAGGCCTCTTGGCATCTTCGGGGCCGATGATCAGACTTGAAGGCGGTAAGTTCGATCGGCCACGGCCTGCATGGTCGACCGCATAACAGATCCCTTACATAAAGATAGAGGCTCTAGTGGCTAGGGATGTGCAGAGCAAAATTTTATGTTCATATTTTTTTATGTCCGAAGGGGGTCCCACTTGCGGCCAATATGGACATAAAAAAATCCAATGATTGGGTATATGTACATATGTGCAAAAAAAAATTTAAACCCCTCACCCTCCTAATCCCCCCCCCAGACTTACCACAACTCCTGGTGATCGAGCGAGGAGTAGGACGTCATTTCTGCCATTCTCTCAATCCTTGGCGAGAAGCATGTGAACGTCGGTGGCACGTCGAGTGACGCGGCGTCACGTGATTCCCGGCGTCGCGCCGGACGGCTCGTTCGGCCCAAAAAGAACTTTTGGCCAGCTTGGGGGGTCAGGAGGCCCCCCCAAGCTGGCCAAAAGTTCTTTTGGGCCGAACGAGCCGTCCGGCGCGAACGAGCCGGGAATCACGTGGCGCCGCGTCACTCGACGTGCCGCCGATCACATGCTTCTTGCCAAGGATTGCAGAAATGACGTCCCACTCCTCGCTCGATCACCAGGGAGTTGTGGTAAGTCTGGGGGGGGGGATTAAGGAGGGTGAGGGGGTTTATATCTTTATTTGGCTCAACATCGCGATTTCCCACATATCGAACATAGCTATGTTCGATATGTGGGAAATCCGATCGTTTATGTCGAATCAATTTTTTAAGTAAAAAAAAAATATGAGTTGCGTTTTACTAATGCGGTCAATCCGAATGCACACCCCTACTAGTGGCCAGTGCTCCTAACCTTTGCCAGCCTGTGTGGAAGGAGGCTGTGAAATTATGAAGCCATGACAGCACTGTAGGGGGTTGAGAGTGGTTTGTGTTCTCTGTCCATGCTAATCCTGCATGGAGAGAACAACCATAAACAAAAGGAAGATTGAATGAATACAGATACCATAAATAGCAATAAGTAATTGATAAATAATGTTTTAGTATAAGGTTATTATTCTTTAGCAAGTACTGAGAACAAAAATCATTTGTTAGCAAGCTACTCTTGAATGCCAGCATTTCCTCATGCCTAAGGCATTGGCAGCTTGTTTTCAGACTGTAAGAATGCCATTAAAACTGGCATGTCTTATCTCTTTTGTGAACTTGTGAGAGTAATTGTGAAAACAATGTATGAATGAGGAATGGCTTGAGGGACTGGGTGGGGAGATGTGTGGATAATGTGTGGCAGATGCTTGTGCCATAGACATAGACTCTCAATGTTTCTTTTCAACAGACAATTGCTGCAATCTGCTCTAGACATCTTACTGCCTCTTTAAAAGAGGTTAGAAACAGTTACAATCTAGTCTTTCTTTTAGAAAATGTTCTTGAGCTTTTTGAGGCTTTCATTCCAAAGAAATGGATAGAGCTGAAGGCAATAATGTGGAATGGGCCAGCTTTTTAACAGAAGGAAAAGAAAATAAAACATTTATTTTTCCTCCTATAGGAAAGATTGGAGTTATTTGGACATACAGGACTTACTCCTTATTTGAAATGGAGTAAAGATATTTGGGACAGCGGTCTCTAGGATGTAAATAAAACCTGTATATTTTGAAGAGTGAATCACTAGTCCCCAGCAACCACTCTCTTGTAAGTCTCTCAATCCACACTGAAGATTTCAAAACACTGAGCGGGTCCTTGGAGAGTTTGCTCAGCAGGGTAGGGATCCCCTCTTGGTGATTGAAATGCTGCAGAAAGGAGAAAATCAGGGGTCAGGGCACAAGAGTATGGCAGGTAGTTGAAAGGGTGGCATGAAGACCCCAAAGGATCATGAAGTCACAAAGCAGCCATCCAGATTGGCAAGAACATTCCAAGGCTTATAATGAGACCAAAGAGCAACAACCAAATTGGTAGAAAGCTCTAGGCAAGGAGAAGCCAGAGGAAATCCCTGGAGGAAGCCTGATGTAATTTCTGGATGACATCATTAGGTGAAAGAATTGGCTGTTCATGTCTCTTCTGCAGAGCCTAATGGCATGGTGCAGGAGCTCCCACTGGGGGCTTCCTTCAGCATTATTTATTTTATTTATTTATTTAAATTATTTTACTATACCGATACTCAAGACGCGGTCTTATCGTACCGGTTTACAATAGAACAGGGGGAAACCAATTAACAACTATATAGAAGGTAAAAATACTATATACTATAAAATACTATATAGAAGTACTATATATAAGTACTATATAGTATATAGTATACTATATACTATATACTATATAGTATATAGTATAGTATACTATACTATAGTATAGTATACTATATACTATACTATACTATAGTATATAGTATATAGTAGATAACTATATAGTATACTATATACTATATAACTATACTATATACTATATACTATATAGTATATAAGTATAGTATACTATATACTATATACTATATAGTACTTCTATAGTATACTATACACTATATACTATGTGAATGGCTATGTGAATGGCTTATTAAATTGATTATGGTTCCATCTGTTAATTGATAACTTTGATAATTGTAGGGCTAATATATGCCAACGCATGCTGACCCCCAAAACATAGTGCAATGAACAGTGACTGTTTTTGTCACCAATCTGTTTACCAAGTTATTTAAGTTATATAAGATGTTATATTCGTATTTGTATAAGTTACCAATTGGTCACCACTATGTATAAGTTGTTTATCCTGTAAACCGGAGTACAGGCATCCCGCTATACTTCGGTATAAAAAAGCCTCGAAATAAATAATAAATAAATAGTGCAATGAATTCAAAACAGCACAATAGCATCAAAACTCCCAAGCATAGAGTATGGGCAATCGTAAACAACACAAATACCTAGATAGGCCTAAAAAGCAAGATGGAAATCCAGAAAATAGTTGGGATGGGAGGAGGAAACTTGTATTCTTTTTATTTTTCTCTCATTTTTATTTTGAGGACAGAAAACCCCAGTATAGCAAAGAAAGAAATAGAGTGGGAGAAATAGACTGGGCTCAAAACATCAAACAACACAGAGGCACCAAAGCTTCCTAAACATATTGACAGCAAGACCTCCAAGGTGGCACATCAGAGTCATGGCAGCTAGTCATTGTAGTAACAAGGCTCCTAAGGTCATACATAAGGGGCATGGCAAGTAGGCCTAGAGGCAACAAGACAACCACAGTAGCATAAGGGGCATGACAGTGGAAGCAAAACATCGAAGGTGCTGTTAGTTGTCTTACAACTCACATAGAAATTATGGAAAGTCCAGCAAAGGCAGATTGATTAAAAAAAAAACAAAACAAAACAAAAAAACCCCACTTTTCTAGTATGTTTGGTGCCAGCCTTGAACAATGAGAGCTCATGATGTCCCCTTTCATTGAGAAGACATGTTTGGTAGACATTATGGTTGGTGGGTAAGAAAGATAATGATCGATCAGTTTGGCCAAGTCAGATCAGACAATGGACTTGCGTGCCCAAAAGGCCAGTGCATTTGTATCCATGTCCTTGATGGTCTCTGTTAAATAGTGTGTCACAAAATTTCTCTAGGGGCCTGCTTTGCTGGGGTGGGGCAAGGATCTTTTGCCAGTTGCTTTGGCTATAACCTGTGTCAGGAGAGATATTTCTGTGGGGGCAATGTGACTTATGCATTTTGAGGTCGGAGAGAAAGTGCTAACTGACTAGATGTTGCTCATGCCTGCACTATTCATAGAAACATAGAAACATAGAAATGACGGCAGAAGAAGACCAGTCGGTCCATCCAGTCTGCCCAGCAAGCTTCACACTTATTTTTTCTCATACTTATCTGTTTCTCTTGGCTCTTAGTAACCTTAGGTTCTATTTCCCTTTCACCCCCCACTATAATGTAGAGAGCAGTGATGGAGCTGCTTCCAAGTGAAATATTAAGTTTGATTAGTTGGGTAAGCGGCAGCATAGCTCTCTGCCATGAAGCAGAGGGCAATGCTGGATATGTGTGAAGTATTAGTTTTTCTTCTCCCCTGTCGTTGAAGCAGGGAGCTATGCTGGAAATGCATTGAAAGTGAAGTATGCCTTGAAAGTCACATTAACTATCACTGGAGTTGCCACTCTTTCTGTTTTATATCCCTCTGAGGCACTGACTCTGGTACTCCTGTTCACACACTCTACTTGCCAGAATCTCCTTCAAGTACATAAAATACTGGGACTGGATGGCAAGACCTCTTTCAACCATGGATCACAAAGTGTAGCAAGCAATTAGGGATGTGCATTTGTTTCAAATGAATTTAAAAAATGTTATGAATAAGGGCAATTTGTTTCATTCAGGGGCTTTGAAATGAATCAGGAGCCCAAATGAAATAAACTTTATTCATTGAATTTGTTTGAAAACAATTAATTGGGCCTAAGCCTAGGCCTGAGGCTGGGGCCTTGCCTAAGGCATAGACTGAGACCCAAAACAGGGGCCACAAACTACGGTCTCGTAGACATTGGCACAATGGCCTAAGCCTAGGCCCAAATCTGGGGCCCCACCTAGGGCATAGGTCGAGGCCCAAAGTAGGGACCGTGGCCAGGCCAGATCATGATGCCAGGGTTTCAGCCAAGGCCAAGCCTGATGCTGGGGCCTCGACCGAGACCTGAATAAGGACTTAACAGATCTGTTGGGCATCCAATGGCAAGGTTGGGCTTCAGTCACCGCAAATTAACCTGGAGACCATGTCCCGATGCCTGAGCCTTGGCCTAGGCTGGATCATGGACCCAGCCCACCACCACATCCTTCACGGAGGACAGCTCCCGACATCAGGGCCTTGGCTTGGACCGAGGCCCTCATCGCAACCCAGCCTGGAGGCCAGGTCCAAACACCAAGGCTGAGGCCCGGACCCAGGCCCAATGGTGTTGGGGCCTTGGCCCAGACCTTACAGCTGTTCCCTCATCATCCTCTTCTTCTCTTATGACGCTGTCCACTGGGGTTGTGCTGGAGTTAATTAATTCCAGCGCATTCACCCCAGTAGCAGTGCCATATTGATGTACAGGGCCTCAGCCCAGACCCTGGCCTGATCCTACGACCTGGTCTGGAGGCTGGGTCCTAATGCCGGAGCCTCAACCTAGGCCAGAGCCTGAAGCTCAGGCCTCACAGCTGCTCCCTTGATGTCTTGTTCTTCTCTTATGACGCTGTCCACTGGGGTTGTCCCTGGCTCTGGTTTCTGGGCCTAAACCTGGCTTTATGACGTGGCCTCTGGACCGAGTCACAGTGTTGGCCATGGCATTGAGACCTGGTCTCTGGGCTGGGTCACTGCATGGAACTGGGTTTGGGTTTCAGTCTAGGCGGAGGCCCAGTCACTGGGACCCAGCCTCCTTGCCAGGTCACAGCACCAGGCCTGGGTCCATGCTGAGGCCCCAGTGTCAGGACCAGATCTTGGTGTCGAACCTGGCTCTAGGCTCCAGCCTAGGCTGAACCCAGATATCGAGATATGGCTTCTAGGTTGGGTTGTGGAATCAGTCCTGGGACCTGGGGCCATGCCGAGATCCCTGGCATCGGGACCTGGCTTCCAGGTCAGGTCACAGTGGTAGGCCTAGTTCCAAGCTCTGGTCTAAGTCCCAGAGTCAGGATCCTGGCTCCGGGTTGAGTTATGGAGTCGGGCCTAGTTCCAAGTGCCAGCCTATGCCGAGATCCGGTGTTGGGACTGGCCTACAGGTCAGGTTGAGGTGTTAGGACTGGGTCTGTGCCGAGGCCTTAGCCTCGGGACCCAACTTCTGAGCCAGGCGTGGGTCCAGCTGAGATGTTGACCTTGGGTAGGTCAATATCACAGCGACATACAGCTCTCTCAGCCTACACAAGTCTAAGGCTTCAGCCTGGGTCTAGGCCTCGCTGGCGGATCCCACTGGACTGGGTAAATGGAGAAATAGATGCCTTGATCTTTTTCAAATTGTTATTGAAACAGAGACGTGTTCACAAATTGCCCGACTCAGGCCGAGTTTCGCGGTTCAAAAACCGCTGCCTCAGGGGCTACAAACAAACCAAACATCTCTTAACATCAATATCTAAAAACAATAACCCAATTAACAACATCTTTAAGATCTTATAAATATTAAAAAGTCATTATTAAAAATTAAAAACCTTTTTATTCCTTCATTAAGATCTCAGATATTGATAAAAAAAATGTATTAAAAATATAAAAAATTAAAAATTCCTAAAATGATGACAAAGATTTAACTAAATTTCAAACATACCCAAACATATAGATATCTAAAAAATTTATTTTATCCATTCCTGCTCAAGAAAATAATATTTAACAATATATCTACTTCTCAGCAGGTACAAAGATAAATTTACCTTAAACACTCCACAGTCTTGAAAACATCTCAGTAGTGTGATTCTCATCCAATCTATGTCAGCAATGCTTAAAATAACTAAAGAGAATATAGGACAAACTTAAAACATAGAATCTAATCCAATGCCTCACTAGGCATTCCTAATAATTATTTGATGGTGATATGGCAGAGAAACAAGTAGAAACAATGCAAAATGAGATTATTAAATAAATCATACCTTCTTTTGACAACCCATATCCTTACATATATCAAAAAAATATAAATATAAACAATTTAAACAAGACAAACAAAACAAATCAATTTGAATGTATCCACTGCACTCATTATAAAATATGTGAAAAGTGTATGTATATATAATGATTTCAAAACGCGAAACTCGGCCTGAGTCGGGCAATTTGTGAACACGTCTCTGTTTCAATAAACAATTTGAAAAAGATCAAGGCATCTATTTTTGTGTTTATCCTGACGGCTATCATAGATCGCCTACCTCTTTGTTTTCCTGGGTAAATGGAGACCAGGGGGGTTCCAGGCCCTGGCATTTTTCTGGGTGGGTGAACGGGAGGCCCTGGAAAGCCTCTTTTTTGTTTTTTTGGCCATTTTAGGGTTTTTTTTTGTTTCTTTGATTCGTTTTTTTTCTCATGAATGAAAAGAATTAAACAATCCACGAACTGAAATTCTTGTGAAAAGAATCCTCCCAAAATGAACTGAAAACAAAAATGAATTATTTTCCCCTGTACATCCCTAGCAAACATGTATGCATTCTTTTCTGTCAAAGGTTACTGTCTCACTTGCACCTGCTTCTGCAAGGACACCTCTGCTTCCATTCCCTCTTGCTCATGGAAATCCTGTACCTTTTCTTCCAATATATTTACTATAGGGGTGACCCTGCCCTGGATGGGGCTTCTGGAATTCAGATCCTCTGTTGCATCCTTAAAGGTCTTTGTCGTTCATCTGGGGATGCAGAGTAGGTATGGTATCTAGGGAGAGACATACGTTGGAGAGGCCAGGTGGTCAGAAACCACTGCCTTCTGCCACCATCTCCTATGGATTGAGCTCTTGGGTGCAGGCAGCTGCCAAGACCTCCCAGGTGGAAGGAGGAACCAGGAAGAACTGAAGACCAGGACCAGAAACCAGAGGCAGGAGTGTTGCCAAGAAGCAGGGACCAAGAATCATAAAAACATAGCCAGGCAACAATATTTCATGGAGCAAACTCAATATGGACTGCTGGACCAGCAAAGGTGTGTCAGGCTACTGCTCCTTATATACCTTGGAACATACCTAATGTTGGTCCAATAGGGATCATCCTTAGATGGGTCTTCCTAACCTTGTTTCATTTAGTATTTTCTGCAAGGTTCCTGTTGATTCAGAGCCCTATGGCTTCACTGCAGGAACACCCAGGGCAGTAGGTTCAATCCCTGCTTCCCCAAAAAACTTAAGGATTTGTATCAGCTGCCTCATCACTACCCAATCATGATGACCCTGGACATGATACACACCTATTTCTTTTTCTAGAGACAGATCATGAAGAGATGTCTGCTGTTCCACTAACTTCTGCAGCATCATATGAGTGAAAATCCAGGAGGTGCCATAATCTTGAATCACGTGCTTATAAGGTATTCCTCATTTTTCCTGCTTCTCATGGAGAAGCTGCCCCCACAGCAGGTGGGGGCAGCCCCCACAAAGGTGCAGGAAAATAGCATGGCATTTCCTTTATGTCCTTCAGGAATATATTCCTATAGTCCTTTCAACCCAGCCCCAGGGCATCCCTCAAGGCAAGGTACAGCAAGTATGCAGAGCAACAGATCCCTCCCAAAAACCCATCTTCTATAGCTCTTATCATATTTCAACTGTCATAAAGAAATCTTCCTGGAGACACCAGTATCTCTGGTCTAACTGCCAACCATTCACAGCTTTTCTTATGGCTGATAGAATATTGCATGAGGTATGAGGACTATCCATCACCTGAGTGTATATCACAGCTCACCTGCATCCTGATGCTCAGACTCTTCTAGGGCTGCTGCGTGTCCCTCTTCTGCTGGGTCCCAGCAGGGGGAGGTATCATGCATAGGATTAGTGCTGGTCCAGATATTGTTGGTGAAATGCATGCTACTCCCCTCTGCCTTATCCAACTGCAGCTGTATGTAACTCTGACATTGGTTGCACAAAAGTCCCTGGGGGTCCAGCGGGGTCCAGGAGCGATCTCCTGCCGCAAATCGTTTTTCCGTATGGAAAATGGCGCCGGCAGGAGATCGACTGCAGGAGATCGTTCCGGACCCCCGCTGGACTTTTGGCAAGTCTTGTGGGGGTCAGGAGCCCCCTCCCCAAGCTGGCCAAAAGTCCCTGGGGGCCCGGGAGCGATCTGCTGCCGCGCGGCATTTTCCGTACGGAAAAAACGATTCGCGGCAGGAGATCGCTCCCGGACCCCCGCTGGACCCCCAGGGACTTTTGGCCAGCTTGGGGGGGCCTCTTGACCCCCACAAGACTTGCCAAAAGTCCAGCGGGGGTCCGGAACGACCTCCTGCAGTCGAATCATGTTGGTCTATGGCCGGCGCCATTTTGCGCCGCCATTTTGCAAAATGGCGGCGAAAAATGGCGCCGGCTGAAGACAACACGATTCGATTTCAGGAGGCCATTCCGGACCCCCGCTGGACCCCCAGGTAATTTAAGGCATTTGGGGGATTCGGGAGGGTGGGGGATTTAATTTAAAGGGTCGGGGGTGGGTTTTAGGGTGTTTTAGTGTGCCGGCTCACGATTTTAACGATTTTCACGATACTTTAAACACCCAAACGGCAACAATACGATTCCCTCCCCCTCCCAGCCGAAATCGATCGTTAAGACGATCGAGGACACGATTCACATCTCTAGTGTGCAGTCTCCAAGTGGGCCACTAATCTCGTGGAAAGAGGATCAGCTCTGAAGGATGCTCATGATAAAAAGATTGAGATTATCCTTAAGCAAGCATTTGAAGCCATAGCGATGACCTTGCATATCACTTCTTGTTATTCCTTGGTGGCTCACTCTTGTATACTTCTCTCCCAGGAGGTTGATAACTCTGGGATAAACTCCAAGGCAGTTATGGAATCAGCTGCTGCCTCCTTGGCAGATGCAAGATGTGATTTGGTCTGCACTTCAGCCAGAGGGGTAACTTCGATAGTAGTGGCCAGGAGTCAGTTATGGTTGAGGAACTGGTTGGCTGATGCATCCTCCAAGGTTAATCTCACCAAATTGCCCTTTAACGGCTCACTTTTTGTTTGAAGGCGAGTTGGAGAAACTGACCAGTAAGTGGGGCAAATCTCTGGTTCCTCGTTTTTGGGAGGATAAGAAACAGGTGCAGTGCTCCTTTAACATGAGAAGTCATGCTAGAGGATCAAAGCATTTTCAATCTTATAAAGGAGTGACCTTTTAGAGGAGTCAACCTTTCAGTAGGTCTCAGTCCTTTCATCCCTGACAACCCAGAAGCGGTGCAGGCTTGGGTAGTGGAACCTCCCAAGCTTCCCAATGAAGGTTTGTTGACACCCCCCCCCCCCCCCCCCCGGGAACAGGAGATAGGTGGACACCTCTCTCTCTTTTATCAGAGGTGGGTCAACATCACATCAGACCAGTGGGTCCTGGAGGTGATATGAGAAGGATATGTGATGGAGTTTCACAGTGTTCCTTTGGACATGTTCATGGAGTCTCCCTACCACTCCCCACAGAAGAAGCAGGCAGTGGAGAGTACATTGGCAAGGCTCCTCAGTCTGAGGGCTGTGGTTAGGGGTGTGCATTAGTTTCCTATGTATTGGTAAACTGCAACGTATAGGGCCATATTCGTTGTATTCGTGGGGAAGCAAAACGTATCGTGATTCCCCACGAGTACAACAAATCTTCGCTGAATTATTCAGTCGTCTAAAGGAGGGAATTTAAACAAACCCCCACCCTCCTGACCCCCCCAAGACTTACCAAAACTTACCAAAACTCCCTGGTGGTCCAGCAGGGGGTCCGGGAACCATCTCCTGCACTCATGCCCTCGGCTGCCGATATTAAAAATGGCGCCGATAGCCGTTGACCTTACTATGTCACAGGGGCTACCGGTGCCATTGGTCAGCCCTGTCACATGGTAGGAGCAATGGATGGTCAGCGCAGGAGATGGCTCCCAGACCCCCCGCTGGACCACCAGGGAGTTTTGGTAAGTCTTGGGGGAGTCAGGAGAGTGGGGGGTTGTAGTTAATTCAATTTTAGCCGGGAAACAAATAAGAATTAACGCATGAATGTATCAGGGGCCCCCTTTGCCGAATGCAATGTATCTGCCCCATGACGAATACGAATCCCGAATGCAACGTATGGCGTCCCTCTGCACATCCCTAGCTGTGTTACCAGTGTCCATGTATCAATAAAATACAGGGCAATATTCCAGTTATTTCATTGTTCCAAAGATGGAGGGCTCCCTTCGTCCCATTCTGGACCTCAAGGGTGTCAACCGTTATTTGCAAGTGAAGCATTTTCAATAGGAAACATTGCACTCAGTAGGGATGTGCAGAGGGACCGCATACATTACATTTGGTATTCATATTCGTGTGGGGGGGGGGCAGATACATTGCATTCGCCAAGGGGGGGCCCCGATTCGTTCATGCGTTCCATTCTTATTTGTTTCCCGGCTAAAATTTAATTAACTACAACCCCCCACCCTCCTGACCCCCCCAAGACTTGACAAAACACCCTGGTGGTCCAACGGGAGTTCGGGAGCTATCTACTACACTCATGCCGTCGGCTGCCGGTATTCAAAATGGCGCCGATAGCCTTTGACCTTACTATGTCACAGGGGCTACCGGTGCCATTGGTCGGCCCCTGTCACATGGTAGGAACAATGGATGGTTGGCGCCATCTTGTACTGGACCACCAGGGACTTTTGTCAAGTACAACCCCCCACCCTCCTGACCCCCCAAAGACTTGCCATTGGTCGGCCCCTGTGACATAGTAAGGGCAAAGGCTATCGGCACCATTTTGAATACTGGCAGCCGACGGCCCGAGTGCAGGAGATCGCTCCCGGACCCCCAGGGACTTTTGGCAAGTCTTGGGGGTCTCTTCCGACCCTCACAAGACTTGCCAAAAGTCCCTGGTGGTCCAGCGGGGGTCCAGGAGCGATCTCCTGCACTCGGGCCGTCGGCTGCCAGTAACCAAAAAGGCGCCGATAGCCTTTGCTCTTACTATGTCACAGAGGCTATCGGCGCCATTTTGAATACCAGCAGCCGATGGCCCAAGTGCAGGAGATCGCTCCTGGACCCCCGCTGGACCACCAGGGAGTTTGGTAAATCTTGAGTGGGGCAGGAGGGTGGGGGTTTTGTTTAAATTTGCTCCTTTAGATGGCCAAATAATTCGGTGAAGATTCGTTGTATTCGTGGGAATCGTGATCCGTTTCGCTTCCCCTCAAATACAACAAATATGGCCCAATACGTTGCAAACAAATGCACACCCCTAGCACTCAGTGATAATGGCCATGCAGTTGAGAGAATTTCTGACCTCTTTGGACCTTTCTGAGGTGTATCTCCACATTCCCATCTGACTAAAACATCAATGCTTCCTGCAGTTCATAGTTTAGGATGCTACTTTTAGTTTTGTGTGCTGCTCTTTGGTCTGGCCACTACTCCCAGAACTTTTTCCAAGGTAATGGTAGTAGTTGTGGCAGAGGTGAGGAAGGATGGAATCCTAGGACAACCGTATTTGGACAACTGGCTGATTCACGCCAGATTGCAAGAAGAGAGCCACCTTGTGACTCACAAAGTGAGTTCCCTGTTGTGGGAGCTTGGCTGGGTGGAGAACCTTGCCAAGAACAGTCTTCAGCCTACTCAGTCACTGGAATACTTGGGGGTTTGGTTCAACATGAAGCAGGGCAAGGTGTTCCTGCTGGAAGCTCAAATACAGAAGTTGTTAGCTCAAATCCTTCTGTTGTCGAATACTCTGTGCCTGACCATATGGTCTTACCTCCATGTCCTTGGCTTAATGGCAGTGACTCTGGATGTAGTACCATGGGTGAGGGCTCATATGCATCTTCAGTGCTCTCTGCTTTCTTGGTGGAATCCACAGTCTTAGGACTATTCAATTTGGCTCCACCTACCGATGGAGGTCTCCTCCCAACTGCAGTGGTGGCTACAGGCAGATTATCTACAGAAGGGAGTTTCCCTGTCCCGACCAGACTGGCTAGTACTGATGACGGATGTGAGTCTCCTTGGTTGGGGAGCTCCCTATCAGGAGTTGGCAGTACAAGGGTGCTGGAGTGCAGAAGAGTATCTCTGGAACATCAATCAGCTGGAAGCCAGGGCAGTCTGGTTGGCTTGTTTACAGTTCAGCAACAGGCTGCAGGATCGATCGGTCTGAATAATGTCGGAAAATGCCACAACTATGACTTACATCAATCGGCAGGGAGGTGCATAAGAGCAGAAGTTTCTCAGCAGGGAGATTCTGGACCCAGGAGAGTGGGCATTGTCAGACGAGGCATTTCAACTGATTTGGATAACTGGAATCTCCCATTCTTAGATATATTGTCAGGTATCTGGAGGTTATTTAGCCTTTGTGGAAGTCGGATCACCTATTTGTCCTTCACAGTGATACTAGACAGGGAGAACCAGTCTTGTGAGCTACAATAGCTCGCTGGATTAAGGAGGTAGTCAGGGATGCATGCGTGGATGCTGGGAAGCCATTACCTAGTCAGGATAGGGCTCATTCCACTAGGGCTCAGGCAGTGTCATGGGCAGAAGTTAGGTCTCCCATCAACATTTGCCAAGCTGCAACATGGTCATCCTTGTGCACCTTTTTCCAGGTATTATCATCTGGATCTTCAGGCCCGGGAGGATGTGGCCTTTGTGCGTGTGGTTTTGACTGGGCTGCTGGCAGCCTCCCTCCCTATTCAGGAGTAGCTTGGGTACATCCCACTTGTTCTGGATTCATCTGACTAGACACTAAGAAATGAGAAATTGCTATTTATTTATTTATTTATTTGGTTATTTAACATTTTTATAGACCAACATTTGCTGGGAACATCATATCGGTTTACATGGAACATTAATGTAGTAGGGATGTTCAGAGGGACGTCATACGTTGCATTCGTGATTCGGATTCGTCGGGGAGCAAATGCGCTGCATTCAGCCGTATGGCACCTCGATGCGTTAATACGGCGAGTTATATTCTTGTCCCTGCTAAAATTAAAATTAACTACAACCCCCCCCCCCTCCTGACCCCCCCCCCCCAAGCCTTACCAAAACTCCCTGGTGGTCCAGCGGGGAGACCAGAAGGCATCCCCTGCACTCTCACACCCTCATTTGCCGGTTTCATCATGGCGCCGATAGCCTGTGTCACAGGGGCTACCAGTGCCATTGGTCAGCCCCTGTCACATGGTCACTGGCGCCATCTTGTGCTCCTACCATGTGACAGGGGCTGACCAATGGCAACCGGTAGCCCCTGTGACATAGTATGGGCAAAGGCTATCGGCGCCATTTTGAGTCCTGGCATCGGACGGCCGGCGTGCAGGAGGTCGCTCCCGGACCCCCGTTGGACCCCCAGGGACTTTTGGCCAGCTTGAGAGGGCGTCCTGACCCCCACAAGACTTGCCAAAAGTCCAGCGGGGGTCCGGGAGCGACCTCCTGCACGCCGGCCGTCCGATTCCAGGACTCAAAATGGAGCCGATCGCCTTTGCCCTCACTATGTCACAGGTACCGACGGTCGGCCCCTGTGACATAGTGAGGTGAAGAAGGGGTTTTAGTTTTTTTAGAGTGTGTAGTTTGAAGTAGCATTCTTTAATTGTAGTATTGATGAATTTTTTGAAGTTGATTTGGTTTTCTAATGTGACGCCTAAATCTCTTACATGTTACGTGGAGGACAATGGAGAAGGAGGCATGTGGGGAGTGTGGAGGTTATTTATTAGTGATTGTGGTGGTGATATTAACATAAATTCCATTTTGGTTGCGTTAAGGGCCAGGTTGAGGTTGGTGAGGTGGGCATTGATTGCAGTTAGGGCCTTTTCCCATGTGATGATGGCTTTGGGTATGGAGTCTATAACGGGTATGAGAATTTGTACATCGTCCACATATATGAAGTGCGGAAGATCAAGCTTGGATAGGAGTTGGCAGAGAGGAAGTAGGTAAATGTTAAAAAGGGTTGAGGATAAGGAGGATCCTTGAGGAACACCTCGAGATAGATCAATGGCTTTAAATTCACTGTTTCCTATTTTCACTTTGTATTGTCTGTTGTGTACCTGATAATTTCCTTTTCTATAGGACAGTCAGATGAATCCAGCTTCCCTCCCTCGGCTGCCTGATGATTGCGTTTTGATCCTTCTTTGTGCTTACATTTTATGGGGATTACTGGTACATGTTACTCTGGTCCCTAGACTAGTGTTATTATCTTTTTGTCTGAGCTCAGTGTTGCCTGTTGGCTGAATATTTAAATGGTTATCTGTTTTTAATCAAGTTTTTTGCTAGACTGTCCACAGTTGCTTTTGAAGAGAATACTCGCAGGCTAATGTTACTGCAGGGCTATATATATTGTGACGTCAGCTTGCTCTGTCTCCATCTGCTGGTAGAGTTGCATAACCGACTTGTTCTAGATTCATCTGACTGTCCTAAAGAAAATGAAATTGTCAGGTAAGTAGTAATTTCTCAATAATGTACCATCGCTCACAGTATTGACTCCGCTGTCACTCTTACCAGGACATTAAATTGCACAACTGTGTCTCCAATGTATACAGATATATTTTCTGAATATTCAATGTTGACCACAGCCAATTGACTATTGTGAACAGTCAGTTGGCTGTGGAGCCAATAGGACAGGTTCATGAACCACTGTGGTAGTCTTTAAGAATAGCTTGACTTTTCCTTCATGCATTTAATAGAATAGAAAAAAGCTTGCATAGACTCTCAGCTTATCTTCATTATAGGACTCATCTGAGGAGCATAGGAAAAGAATGGTTTGAATTGAGTATATGGTGCTGATTGCATTACTTGTTAGCAACTTTAACAACTTCAATGCTATGCACAGACTTAGGATTCTCTCTTTTTATCTATGCTTGAAAGTGTGTATCAAGTGCTGTGGCAGCTGCAAAAATAACAATATGGTTTTTGTATTATTTTTTTTAGCTGGTGGGCATGAAAAACATTCCTTTATTCTCCTGTGAGTCATCCTTCCTATCAAACTTTTTCCCCCACCCCTCCCAAGTGTCATCTTAGCTTGTTAAACAAACTCACTTTCATGAGTGCAGTGGGTGGTATGCAGCCTCAAATTCTAATACGTTATCTGACAGGGCAGTAAAAGTAGTTCCTGCTGTTATTGCTGATCACTCTTCTCCAAAGATGTAGTTATTTAATGCCTTAAGCACATGTTTGGAAAACCCCTTTTAAGGACAGGGTCTTCCGCCTTTTCAAAGAGATCCATTTCATTAATTCCTGACTTTAGGCTCTTTACAAAGTTCTGACATGCAGTGTTTACAAAGCTTTATCAAACTTCAATCAAAAAAGACATGAAAAATGAAGGAATCATTTACTCTCATTGCTCAGTAATGTTCTTTTACAATTGCATATCACTTCCAGCATGCTGGCTTGACACAAATACCTAACGAGGAGCATATTTCCTAAAGCTTTTCTCCCATTCTGTGTCTGTGGGGGCGGGGGAGAGGAGAAGAAAGCTTAGTAAATCAAGACCTAGGTATTAGGATAAGTAAGTGAGTGAACCCTTTGGCCGAGGTGAGAGGTGGAATCACCCAGGGGGAGGAGCCCCGCAGGGCCTCACCATCGGGAGGTGGAGCCTCGGCTGTGGGATGGTGATACAGCAGATGTAGAGGTGGAGATGTGGAGGGTGACCCCTGGAGGTGGGCCACAGAACGGCAGCAACTGCTGATGTCAGTCTTGCTTAAGTCAAGAGTCAAAGGAGGAATACCTGAGGAGTAGGGGTGCCGAGAAATACAGTCACTGTAAGACACTGTTTCAGTAGTGGAGAATGCAGGGAGGTTCCTTGGTGGAAGAACACAGTAGTGATCCGCAGAGCGGGGTGCACCGGCGAGGGTTCCTCAGATGATACACGGCACAGGTCCACAGCACAGGGGGAACCCGGAAGTAAGTACTCATGGAAATGGTCCGCAGAGCGGGGTACACCAGCGAGGGTTCCTCAGATGATATCACCGAGTGGGTCTGCAGAGCAGGGGGGAACGCGGAAGGGAGTCCTCACAGCAATGGTCCGCAGAGCAGGGTACAACGGTGGGGATTCCAGAAGTGGTACTCACAGTGACATGAAGTAAGCAGAAGTCCCGTAGAGAGCCTTAGGAGAAGGCAAGCTGGAAACCGGGTGAAAGGCCCTCCAAGGAGCAGATAGCCAAGAGATGAGGGGGGCCTCCGAGGAGCGGGTACCCTGTAGTCTCACACCACGGAAGCAAGCCGGAACAAGCAGAGTGGAAGCTGGAACAACAGCAAGTGAACTCATTGCCAAGTCGCCAGCTGTCTAGGCAGGTCGGATTAAATATGAGAGCAGAGTGATGTCATCTGGTAGGGATGCCCCTGAAGTTCCCGCCATGACATGGTTAAAGCTGGTCGGGAAGCGCACACACGTGCCTAAGGAACCCCACAGGTAAGATGGCGGTCGGGAGCTTCCACACTGCTTGGATACGCCCGGAACGGAGGCCAGAAGGCCGGTGGTAGCTGGCCGAAGCCGCAAGTTCACCCAACGGAGCTAAGATTGTGAAAAGGGAGGTGAGCAATGGTGGCCGCGGAGCATATCACTAGGTTCCTATTTAAAAGGAAGACGCAGATGGGGTCTCCCCCTGCAACATGGAATGGCCAAAATTCAGCCTCCCATTTATTTAGGCACAAAACTGAAACTGCGCCTGCCAGATACACAACATTTCAATGGTTTCTGCATTTTCTAACACACAATATAAGATAGTTGCTCCCATATTAAAATCTCCAATTGTCTGTGTCACTCATAGGTTTTTTTTTTATACCATAAGTAATTAGAATGGATGATTTGGATATATTGTACAAGACAATAAAGATGGCAAAGATTTACATTTGTTCCTGTTGTCCAAACCAATAATTTGCCTGGTTGACATTATGTTAGCTATCCTTGAAGCTTTTCAAACACAGCATTTTTTGTGGAGCGAGCAAAATGCCAGGAAGCAGGAAAAGGAAGCGGAGAATCAATAAAATCAAGTTAACTTTCTTTGGGATAGGTTGGGAAATGAGGGAATCATTTTTATAAATGATCAGCTAATCTTCTGTGCAACCACAGGCTACTTCTGTGCAACCTCTGATCTGCTATTTACAAATGAGTTATCATTTGAAAGCCTTTGGCATTTTCATTTCTGCCCTCAGGTTATGTGGTCATAAAATTTAACCTTTTATCTGAAATTGAAAATACATCGATTTTTCATAAGTGATGTATCATTTGATTGTGACATCTACATTCCTGTTCATCTCAAAAGGTAATACAATTTTGCCTTTGATCTTAATACAGTCTTTACATCTTATTTTTTAATATATCCCATGTACCTAGAACAATCTGTATTTTGCTCATTATGAGATGAATAAATCAGTGTCTCTTGTGGAGTCTTACCTTTGATCCTTCATACCTTTTACCCACCAAGAGACCCCTCTCATGATCTTCCAGCCCTTCCAGCTCCCTCCCCCCAACACTTTCTAGGCTTATCTTAATGTGGATGCATTTAGAAAGCTTGTAAAGTGCAGATGTGAATGTGTGAGCTATAACTAAGGACCTGGTGTGTAATAGGATGTGGGTTAATGCACAGGTTAAAAAAATCTTTAACCCCTAAAACGAATGCATTGAGATTTCAAAAAGTGTGCTGACTAAAAAATGTAGTTTGCTGACTAAAAAAACCTGAGTTTAAAATGTACATTTAGCACAGGCTGCTCACACATTTTAAACTTGGGGCACAGGGAGAGTCTTTCAGATAAGATTTATGTGCACAAAATTCATGTTTTGTGCACATAAAAGGCTTTTATATGAACAGAGCATATATGAACAGAGCATGATTTCTGTGCTTTCAGCACAGAAAGCATTTTTTTGTGTGCATAAAGCATGTTTTCTGCACATAAATCCCATTACAGGTCCTGGTGCCAGAACTCCAGCTTTTGCCCATAGACGAAAACTACTGCCGGAAATTTTTCTCTAATCAAGAGTTTCATTTCCAGTGTTAAGTACACCTGAGTTAAGCCAGCACACCTTTCTGCATTGGGAGGTAATAGTTAATGCCTTCATTTGCATGGACTTTCCATGTGAGGTCGCAAAATGGAATGCACAGTTTTACACACATTTTTTTGTGCACAAAACTCCTTGCTGTATCGGGAATAACATTTGTGCATAAAAAATGTGCACACAACTGCAGGTAAAACTGTGCACTCTGCTGAATGCACCTTATTACATCAGGCCTTAAATGAGAATGTGAGACACAGAAAGTAAAGTTGTACAAGGAACATGTCTCTTACATTAACATAAAAGAGATGGTAGATAAGAGTCTTGGTGTTAGAGAAGGTCAAAGCAGTGGTTAAAAGGAAAACACCACAATATTCAGCTGGCAAAACTACACTGATCTTTTGAATGCAGCTTTTGTATGGGAAAGTTTAGACCAGGGCTTCCTTAACTGCAGGTTGTGTCCTCAAATGGGATCACAAAATCTTTTAGCTGGGGTCACAAGTACTTCAAATGGCAGCACTTTCCAGGCAACACACTCAATTATTTTAGAGAATCTTAAATATTATATCCGGTGCCCATCATAATAGGCACTACCAGCTATAAAGCCTTCATTACCTTGTAAATAATCATAGGTCAGGCATTTAGCACATCATTGTTTTACATTTTTATGTATATTTTTATTTTGCAATTAAAATCAAGTACTTATCTTGTCAGTCTTCACCAGGGACGGATTGCAGGAAAATATCAACCCGGGGGATTTTTTTAAAACCGGTCCACAAAATATCTGACTCTTTGCTGCACTTTCTTTGCAGCATGAGCTTCAACAGTTACCTAAAGCCCAACAAGCAGACCCTTGAGAGATACATCATGTGACCTGGAGTATATCTGCCTCTGACAGAACTGAGTCAAAAATATCTGCAATGTCATTTTTCCTAAACAATGAAGTAGATTCCACACTTCCAACGAATAACTTATGAACCCAACTTCAACTTTCAGTGCAATCCCTACTCATTTTTCTGGACAAAACTTAGCTGTGATATATTTACAATATATTTTACTGGAACAGTTGCATCAATAAGGGCATCATTTCTTGATGTGTCTGATCAACCAACTGATAACCTTTTCTTTGATGGAGTGAGATGGGATTGTTTTGATGTAGTGTTTGAATCAAAAATTACTCACACCTTTAGCAATTTAAATTGCTCTACTAGTCCTTTGAATCCTTGTTCCACAGCCTGATGAAACTGTTAAAAATGGAAACAGCAAGCTTCATTACCAGTTTCATGAATTCTTCTCTCTCCACTGGTACTCTCCCTGATTCCTTGAAAAGAGCTTCCGTTCATCCAGTATTAAAGAAACCAACAATCGATCCAACACTACTGTCAAATTACAATCCTATCTCATCTCTATCATATCTGGCTAAGATTCTAGAAAACATAGTTTTGCAACAACTTACCAATTTTCTTATTTCACACCCGACCCTTGATTAATATTAATTTGAATTCCATAAACACCAAAATACTGAAAAGTGTCTTCTTTCAGCATTGTGTGACATGGGCTTGATAGTGGTACTTTCTTTGTTCTTATTCTTCTGGACATTTCTTTGGCTTTTGACATTGTTGATCACTTTATTCTTCTTTCCCATTTTACTTCTCTGGGTGTTGCTGGTACTGTCCTCTCATAGTTCTCTTCCTACCTGAGAAACCATTCTCAACAAGTTGCTAGTGAAGCTAATGTCTCTTCCTGGATTCTGCTTTCTTCTGGTGTACCCCAAGGTTTGGTGTTGTCGACAGTCCTTTTTAACATCTGACTCCCCTTTGCCATCTACTTGTAGATGGAGTACATATAAATTGTTTGCAGATGACATACAATTTTTCTTTCCGTTGAGGTCCACATGGGCCCTAACCGAACAATTCATCACACTATGCTTATCCTCCATTCATGCCTAGTTGCAACACAATAAACTTGCCCTGAATATCAATAAAACATAAACTATTGCACTCTTACATTTTCCCATTTTCAATATCCTTGATAAAATAATCTTCAGAAATCAAAAGATTGCCATTTCCAATAATGTTCATAACCTTGGAGTCATCATTGATCCCCCTTTGTCTATGAATTATCACATTAAAGCGCTCACTCAATCTTCATTCTTCAAGCTTCGGCTATTGCATCACCTAAAACTTTTATTAGATTCCCTGACTTTTGCACAGTACTTCAATCTCTTCTATTTTCTGGGTGAGACTATTGTAATTCTTTCTTCACTGGTCTTCCTGCTTGTTATCTGTCCTCTCCAAATAATATAAAATTCTGCTGCCCGTCTCTTAACAAATACTCCCATGTGAATTCACATCACTCCTGTACTACAATTCCTTCACTTATTACCAGTTCAATACAAGCTTGCTATTACAATTCATTCTCTATTGAACAATATCTCCTCACCATGGATAACTGCTGTTTTGAAATTTTACACCCCAGTTCAGTCACTAAGATCCATAAACCAAGGATGTTGGATGTTCCCTCACTGAATCTGGCTTACTTCGATGAAACCAGGGAACATGCCTTTTTGATGGCTGAATCTGTGCTATGGAACACACTCTCTTTGGAGAGAAAATTTATTACAAATAAGAAGTTCTTCAGGAAAGCCCTTAAGACTTTTCCATTTCAGAAGGCATGAAGTTCAATTGCCTGAGATCTCTTAATGCAGTTTTGTCAGATGTTTAAGAACTGCAGAGTTGTATTTCTTTATTATTCTTATTGCTTTTGTCTTTTATTTGCTAAGAATGTTTTTATTGTACCCCACCCTGAACCTTGGAAGGGTGGGCAAGAAATGATTAAAATAAATAAAAGATAAATAGATAAATAAATAAATAAATAGACAAAACTTAATAAAAGAAGCTTACAGATAAGACCACTCATCAATTGCTTTCTCATCATCTAAGGAAACCAATAGACACTCCTCACCACTGTTCCTAGCTTGGTGCAGCAAATTTAGAGTCCTTCTAAGATTATTTGTACCTTGCCTCACTTTTATAAAACTGGTTTGATGTCTGTTGACTAATAAGGGAAGCACCTGTTCCACCCTACTTGCCAAAATCCTAGCCAAAAATCTTGTTATCATAGTTTAAAAGCAAGATTGATCTGTAGGAGCTACAGTCTACAGGATGCTTCCCCACTTTATGAATCACAGAGATTGAGGATAAAAGAGATGATTACACCAAAGGCTCTACCTGCAGGGCCTTGTTACATAGTGCCACCAACCTAGGAACAAGAGAATCTGAAAAAGTCTTGTAAAATAAAAGAGAAAAACCATCTTCATCTGGATTCATAGCCCCTTTCAAAGCTCCAATCAAATTTTTGACCTCCTGAATAGTAATTAGGGCCTCCAAATTCTTGGCTATTGTACCAGAAAAGACAAACTACCCAAAAAAGAAGAAATCTCAACCTCGCTAACTAACAACTCCAAAGTATATAAGATGATATAAATACTCCCTAAATGAGTCACATGTTTTGATGATATCAGAAGAGAGTTTACCAGAAGGGGTCATATTTCCTTAATCAGTTTAGAGCATGCAATGGCCTTTCAACTTGTGAGCTACAATTTATCTGCCTTATTTCCCTTATCATAAAACTTCTGATTGACACAACAGAACATTTTACCCATTTTCTACATAACAGCTCTTTTACTTAATACTTATGAATGTAGAACAGAAGAGTGATATCTCTGGTTTGCAGCCTCAACCTGTTGAACTCCGTTCTGGCTTTGTCTTCTAAAAGGCGAAGTGAACACCTTCTCGCAAATCCCAAGGCTATCACATTCCCATGTATGGTACCCTTAGTCACCTTCCTTAGTATAGCTCCAGAAACCTTACCAGATTCTTTCAGTTCTAAAAACGCCTTAATACCATCTGTAACAGAAGAACATACGTTCTCATCCTTTAATAGACCTGCAATGTTGGGAAATGTGATCTCAAATATTCAAAACAACAATGCAAGGTAATTGGGACATGATTGGACCACTTAATAACACTCACATCTACCAAACAAAGTGACCCCAATTTCTGTTTTTCAGAAAAAATAGAATAAATCATTGAATATTGTAACGCCCCCTCAAGTATTATGCTGCCAAGGGAGAGGGGCTGCACAAGAATGATCCTCATCTGCACCCGTGGGTATGAGTGTCAGTGGAGGGTTGCGGGTTACATTAGCGCCTCTGGGATAGATAATCCAAATGCCCTGATCTTCTCTTTTGTGGGTCTCTGTGGTTCCCACCCCACCCCTGGGAACAGGGTACAGTGCAGAAAATCACCACTCTACTGTAAACATTCAATTTTATTTACTATTAACAGGTAAGTAGAACAATGCATCCAGCAATGATACAGCAAAAGAAGGGAAAATAATTATTACTAGCATGAGACAATAAGCATAACAGTAAAGAAATGGTCCAATATTACTTGCTATTAAATCTAGCAACCTGCAAAGTCAGCCATGACAATGATCAACTTGAATTATCCATAGCAGTCTGATTTGCCTGCTTAGACTGCATTCTGGAAAACTTTGTTTACCCAAAACTGTAAGGGGTAGATTTTAAAAGGTTGCGCGCGGGCGTACATGTTTGCGCGCTACCCAGGCGCACGGAAGTTATAAAATCCGGGGTCGGCGCGCACAAAAGGGTGCATAATTGTGCACCTTGTGCACGCTGAACTGCGTAGCATTCCAACGTTTCCTCCCAGGCCACTCCGAAATCAGAGGGGACTTCCCTACCCCCCCTCCCCACCTTCCCCCTACCTTTTTTGTCTTCTTTTTTAATCTCCAAACTTACTTCAGCCCTGGGACTGAAGTAAGTTGTGTGCGCCAGCCAACTGCCTGCGTGTGATCCCCGGCCCAGCGGCTGTGCGGAGGCCTCTGGCCATGCCCCTCCTCGCCCCCTCCCCACACCTTTTGTAAAGGCCAGGGACTTACATGCATCCTGGGGCTTTATGCGTGCCACCAGGGCTTTTTGAAATAGGCCCGGTGTGCGTAACCCTTTGAAAATCTGGCCCTAACGGTAATTCTCACAACAGTGTATCAGAATGTGTTCTACTGTTCCTCTCATAGTCCCAGTCCAAGAAGTATATACCCCCTTAAAGCATAATCAATGAAGGCTGTATTAGTTGAAATGTAGTGGCACTCTTTGGGGAAGCTCTTGTCTTAGAGAGGCTCCAAACAAGGGGAAACACGCTGGTTCCCAGCCCTGATGCAGGGAGTGAAAATTCAGGGCAGGTCTCTACTCAGTTACAGGCCAATACAGTTCAGCGAAGCGCACTGTTAACCCGCGATTGGACACACATTTTCGACGCGCTAGCGTTACCCCTTATTCAGTAAGGGGTCAAAAACGTACGCCCAACTCCCCCCGAACCTAATAGCTCCCGCATTCGCCCGCTCTCCCGCGGACTTTAGTGTATCGGCCCGATAGTAGCTAACAGCAGTCTCTTCATCTGCTCTCCAACGCTGATATCTCTCCTCTTTTTTCTCTAGTTCCCTTAACGGTTTAGCTCAGCTTGGTAGCTAGGCTCATTACCCAAAAAATGCAGCACTTGTTCCTCGAGCCTTAGACTTTGGTTTTTTTTTTCCTCTTTTCTGATTGGTCTAAAGTTCTCATCCTCTCTCCGGGTAGTGAGCTAGTTTTCCATTGGCTCATGATAGTAACTGAACTTCCGGTGCCTCGTGTAATCAGATAACGGCTGGTTTCTGCAACAACACAAGCCTCATGCTGGATTTAAACTGAAACAGTTGTCACCAGTCCAGTTTTTTTTTTCTGGTTTACACTATACATCCTTGTGCCAGGCAAGGTCAGGAGGGCAGGGGACCCAACTCCGGCAGTCTGGCCACAATATAAATTAGGGGGGGGGGGGGGAGTCGAAAAGAAGGCATATTCTCTTTTACTGAGATACAGGTGTCTCCAGGGATATACCAAACCATGCTCAACAAGCAATGACCAAATAACTGAGCCTTATGCTGCAAATCTTTAGTAACCAGACAAGTATCCTCTAACCAAGGAGAAAAGATTAAATTAAAGCCCCCTCAACAAACTTCTTCTCATCTTAAAAAGCAAAAGGTTTAGCAAAATATGCTGCAGTAAAAGAAATTTGGTCAACATTTGGGGAATAAATGGAGACCAGAGGTAAGTTGCTCCCTACCAACCTATCTTTGATAAAAATATAACGTCCACGCAGATCCTTCTGAACTATACCTACTGCAAAAGGAAAGTGCCTGGCAAATAGTATTCCCCCCTTCTTAATAACATCAGAGGCAAATTAAGAAGAGGCAATACATTTGCTCCTAAGACAAAATTCCCTTTATTTTTAAAAATGTGTTTCTTGAACAAATTAGACCAGAGATTTGTTCCTAGCTGCTTCCGTGAGAAGCAAGTCCCTTTTAATAGTTTAGCACTTTCACATTTAATGAACAGCATGAAATTCCTATAGGACTGGGTCATGACAGATCAAGAAAAACTGTATCATCAAATATATCCAGTATGTGAATTCAAAAGGGCATGGGACAAACATTGCAGATCACTAGGGGTGTGCATTCATTTGCAACATATTGGCAATCCGCAACGTATATGCCATATTCGTTGTATTCGTGGGGGTCACAAAACGTATGGCGAACCCCCACGAATACAATGTATCACTAATGAATAAACCCCCACCCTCCTGACCACCCCCCCCCCCCAAGACTTGCCAAAAGTCCCTGGTGGTCCAGCGGAGGTCCTGGAGCGATCTCCTGCACTCGGGCCGTCAGCTGCCAGTATTCAAAATGGCACCGATAGCCTTTGCCCTTACTATGTCACAGGGGCTACCGGTGCCATTGTTCGGCCCCTGTCACATGGTAGGAGCAATGGACGACCGGCGCCATATTGGTATGTTGTAGGGTTTTCTTTTTTTCACAAAGTCAACAGATTCCAAGGTAATTTCAGGGCACTAGATTTATAAGTTTCAGATTTAAAAAATTAATTTTCCTCCTGGGTAAATTATTTGTTAACCAAATCTAATAATGCATAAATAGGTGTGACCTAGCCTGACTGGTGTGAGTTTGTGCTGAAAAAGAGAGGAAGAAGGAATAGATTTTTTAGTCAGTTGTTGTGCATGGACATCAGACTTAGACTAAGCCTAACTCTGCCATGCACTGTTTCTGGGGATTTTGTCAGTGATCACACAATTACAGAGATCTGCAATCTTATTCTGTCTCTTATACACTCATGCTGCATAAATTTGTAGGAGAAAATAACTTGGAATAAAGAAATATTTTGTGATGCTGGTTCCTAATTGTACATGTTTTATCTCTTTTTAACCCTTTCTTAACCTCCTCCTCCTTAACAATAAGTTATATTTGTTCAGCAGTAGCATGTGTATATAAGGGTTTGTAGCTTTAGGCCTTAATAATGTCATGCAGTGACCTCTAGACATGTGAGTGTTTGGGGGTTTTTCTGTCTTTTGAACTTCCAGGTTTGACAGGAAGTTCTCCCTGTTTACAAACCAGGGGAGACAACATATTGTTCCATAGAGGGAGTACATCAAAACCTCTACTCTTAGGCTTAAGGCCTATCTTCTTTTTGGAAGAGCCCAAGGAATGAATGATTGGAACAACACCAAAGAGAACAGCTTACCATTTGGAAGTCTCATTATTTATCTCAACTTCTGTCTTGGTGACTGATCTTGATCCTGATGAACTGTTTGATTTTTTTCATGAATGAATTTCCTATGATGAGGAATTTATTGTAGAGAAGGGTGACCAAAATGGTGGTAGATCTCCAT
Source organism: Rhinatrema bivittatum (assembly GCF_901001135.1). Taxonomy (NCBI): domain Eukaryota; kingdom Metazoa; phylum Chordata; class Amphibia; order Gymnophiona; family Rhinatrematidae; genus Rhinatrema; species Rhinatrema bivittatum. The sequence continues at coordinate 7,329 of NW_021821383.1, read as the reverse complement.
CAAATGACTTATGAGGAGAGGTTGAAGGACCTAAATATGTATACCCTGGAGGAGAGAAGGTGTAGGGGAGGTATGATACAAACCTTTAATTACCTGAAAGATTTTAATGATGCACAATGAACGACACTCATTTTCCATTGGAAAGAAATCAGTAGAACTCCAAGGAGGATGACTCAGAATCAATGTCAGGAAATATTTCTTCACGGAAAGGGTCGTGGATGCCTGGAATGTCCTTCCACAGGAGGTAGTGAAGACAAAAACAGTAAAAGATTTCAAAGGGACATGGGATAAACACTGTGGATCCTTTAAGGCTAGAGGATGGGAATGAAGAAAAACATGCATGGGGATAACTTGCTGGTGGGGAGGTTGCTACCCTTAACCAAGAAACCTTTATGCTGTTGATGCAAGTCCATCATTGTTCTCTGCTTCAACGGCAGAGGAGGAAAAGAGAAAAAGGGGAATTAGATTCAGACAGCAACCAGCAAGGACATTGAATTGTACAGTCTGGGAAAACATATAAGCATGGGAGTAACTTACTGATTCGGCGGTTACTACCCTTTATCAATAAGCCTGATAATTTTGATGGAACTCCAGCATTGCTCTTTGCATCAATAGCAAGAGGTAACAGGGAATTGGACTGAAACAGCAACCAACAAGGGCACTTAATTTGACAGTCTGGGAAACTGATAATTATAAAGGCTTGTATGGCACAGTAGATACTACCATAAGCTTGCTGGGCAGACTCGATGGACCATTTGGTCCTTTTCTGCCGTCATTTCTAAGTTTCTATGTTTTTGAATGCGCGGAAGGCAGAAAGCCACAGGGGACAATAGGACAAGACTGAAGTCCACAGGACAAGGCAAAAAGGCACAAAGGCCACAAGCAAGGCAGAAGGCTACAGGGGCCAGGCAAAAGGAAAACAAGGAAAGGTGGGCCAATGTAAAGAACCAAGGTGATTCAATGAAGAGGCATAGAGTACTGAGAAAGGCAAGACTAAATAGGACTGGCCCTGCTGTGTCATGGGAGCAACATGGAGATGACTAGCGTAGAAGAGAGGGGCGACACTGTGAGGACCTATACTGGCAGAAAGGCTACCTAGCAACCAGGATTGTGACAGAGGGTTGTGTTGGGTTTTTTTGCTGTGGTAGAAAAGTGTGCCTTCTGTTGTTGAGTCTTGTTGCACAGATGGTTTGTAGTAGTAGTAACACTGTCTGCCTTAAAAGGGAGAGTCATGAAGTCAGTAATATCATAACTGGCTAGTAGATAGTACAGTGCAGCAGAAATCTGTGTGGCACCGACAAACGTATTTATAAAACCGCCCCTCCATTTCATTTTTCATTTAATTTCATTTATTTAAAGTTTATATTCTGCATATCACTTAGTAGAGTACACAGAGGTACATACATAATTAAAATATAAACAATTACAACAGGCAGTATTAAAAAAAACATTACTTAAAAATATTATTTTAGGTCTGTTTCATGTGACTTTAAGGCTGCACATTATGGGTCATGGTTAAGAACATAATTTGCAGCATAAAATACAATGAAAAATATACACAATGATTAATGTCCCACAACAACACACAATGGGGTAGATTTTAAAAGCCCTAAGCACATAAATCCTATGGATTTACGTGCGCTGGGCATATTTTACAAAGGCCTGGTGATGCGCGTAAAGCTGTGGGACGCGTCTAAGTCCTGGGACTTCGAAAAAGGGGCAGGGAGGGGGTGGTGCGGTCTGGGGGGGTGGTGCGGGGCAGAGGCCTCCGGCACAGTGGCCATTTGCCGCTGTGTCGGAGGATCGTGTGACAGCTGGGTGCCGGCGCGCCCAACTTGCGCCTGCCCCTAGGCTTGTTTCTCTTATTGAAACCAAGCTCAACCACTCTTTTGATAAGTACATAAGAACATAAGAACATGCCATACTGGGTCAGATCAAGTGTCCATCAAGCCCAGTATCCTGTTTCCAACAGTGGCCGATCCAGGCCATAAGAACCTGGCAAGTACACAAAAACTAAGTCTATTCCATGTTACTGTTGCTAGTAATAGCAGTGTCTATTTTCTAAGTCAACTTAATTAATAGCAGGTAATGGACTTCTCCAAGAACTTATCCAATCCTTTTTTAAACACAGCTATACTAACTGCACTAACCACATCCTTTGGCAACAAATTCCAGAGTTTAATTGTGCGTTAGAGTGTAAAAGAACTTTCTCCGATTAGTTTTAAATGTGCCACATGCTAAGTTCATGGAGTTCCCCCTAGTCTTTCTATTATCTGAAAGAGTAAATAACTGATTCACATCTACCCGTTCTGGACCTCTCATGATTTTAAACACCTCTATCATATCCCCCCTCAGCCGTCTCTTCTCCAAGCTGAAAAGTCCTAACCTCTTTAGTCTTTCCTCATAGGGGAGTTGTTCCATTCCCCTTATTATTTTGGTCACCCTTCTCTGTACCTTCTCCATTGCAACTATATCTTTTTTGAGATGTGGCGACCAGAATTGTACACAGTATTCAAGGTGTGGTCTCACCATGGAGCGATACAGAGGGATTATGACATTTTCCATTTTATTCACCATTCCCTTCCTAATAATTCCCAACATTCTGTTTGCTTTTTTGACTGCCGCAGCACACTGAACCGACGATTTCAATGTGTTATCCACTATGACGCCTAGATCTCTTTCTTGGGTGGTAGCACCTAATATGGAACCTAACATTGTGTAACTATAGCATGGGTTATTTTTCCCTATATGCATAACCTTGCACTTATCCACATTAAAATTCATCTGCCATTTCGATGCCCAATTTTCCAGTCTCACAAGGTCTTCTTGCAATTTATCACAATCTGCTTATGATTTAACTACTCTGAATAATTTTGTATCATCTGCAAATTTGAATGATTACTTCACTCGTCATATTCCTTTCCAGATCATTTATAAATATATTGAAAAGAAAGGGTCCCAATACAGATCCCTGAGTATTTTAGAAGTATTTAGAAGTATTTTAGAAGTATTTCGTTTCCTTATTGAAAGAACACAGAGAATGGTGGCACCTTCTAGACCAGTGGTTCTCAACCTTTTTTCGGCCGGGACACACCTGACAGATGGTTCTCATATGCGTGACACACTGAACATGTGACCGTCAAGGGGCAAAATGTAAATATACATTCTGCATCCTCAGGAATCCCCTCCACCCCCAAAAATGGGTGCAAAGCAGATCTAGGGCATTACCCTGTACAACTCGCCATACAAAAAAATATATTCTGGTTTTGATGACATCTCAGTAAAAGCAAAACAAACTCTCTTTACTGGCAGGCACAATACCCCTCCTTATGAAAAGAGAGTAATTTACCACTACAAATATTTAACCAGGCCCTAAACACTAATACACCTCCTATTAGGAAAACAGAGTAAGCCAAGCTGCTATAGATAGATACCTACTTAGAAATAATTGTAAAACTATACTAATAAATGTTACAAAACAACTGATGAACAGAATAACATCCAACAATTAAAAACTCATAAAAATTATTAAAAATTGTCCAAATATCAATAAAATATTTCAAAACAGCAGACACATCACACAATACCCAATAATTAAAATGGCAGTCAATCAAGAAAAATAAACTTAAAAAGCCGCCTTTACTTACCCTCTCCAGCAACTCTCCTACTCCTTTCCCTTGCAGACCAATAGCACTCACCAGAAGCAGCAGTGGCTGCTGAAGCTCTGTCCTCACAGTCCTCTTCCTTAGGGCCCACAACCAGTCACAACCAGTCTCTGTCTCACACAGACCAGTATCTCCCTAACTAGTATCTCTTCCTCACACTCACACCAGTCACCTCACTGACCAGTCTGTCTCTCTCTCTCTCACACACACACACACCAGTCATCTTCCTGACCAGTCTGTCTCTCTCTCATAGAAACACATCACCTCTGACCAGTCTCTCTCTCAATCACATACAAATGTTCTTGCTCCCATTCTACCACAACCCACAAAGCTGCCACTCACGCACCCAGGCACCAATTCTACCTCACACACAAAAAACTGCCACTCACGCACCCAGGCACCCATTCTACCACACACACAAAAAGCTGCCACTCACGCACCCTGGCACCCATTCTACCACAACCCACAAAGCGCTGCCACTCACGCACCCTGGCACCCATTCTACCACAACCCACAAAGCTGCCACTCATGCACCCATTGTACCACACACACACAAGCTCTCACTCATGCACCCAGGCACCCATTCTACCATACACACACACAAAGCTGCCACTCAGGCACCCATTCTACCACACACACAAAGTTGCACTCTCACACCCATTCTACCACACACACACACAAAGCTGCACTCACACCCCCATTCTACCACACACACACACCCCCATTCTACCACACACACACACATCCATTCTACCACACACACACAAAGTTGCACCCAGGCACACATTCTACCACACACGGAGTTTCTTCTCATTGTTTTCCCCAATAAGCCTGGCCTCCGCTTATCAGCTGCCGCTGACCTGACTTCCGGGGGTGCGCAGGGAATCTCCGCTCTTCAGTCCCTCCGGCTTAGCCTCCAGCAGCGGCGCACAGGTCTCTTCGTTCTTGACTTCAGTCCCGCCGGCGGTGCACGGGTCTCTCCATTCTTCGGCGGCAGCGCACGGGCCTCTCCACTCTTCGGCCGCCGGCGGCGGCGCACAGTCCTCTTCACTCTTTGGCCGCCGGCGGCCAAGAAGGAAGAATTCCCGCGGCACGGCCTTTCTTCTTCCCGCGCACCGCGTATCACTTCCTGTTCCGGGTCGGGGGGTGGAATGCAGGCGCGGGAAGAAGAAAATGCCAGCCGCGGATGCCACAGTTGTTTTTTGCACCGCTGCCGTTCCCGCTGGGCTTGAACGTGCTGATAGCCCGGCGGCAACGGCAGCAGGGAAGAAAGAGCAGCGGGAGGGACCGGGAGCCACGCGACACACCTGCCGGTGCTTGGCGACACACTGGTGTGTGGCCAAGCACCGGTTGAGAACCGCTGTTCTAGACTAACAGATTTATTGAAATGTTTGAGGACGAGAGTCCACTTTGTCTATCTACAAGGTACTATTAGCCTCTATGTCATTTGCTACTGAAGATTAATACAGTTACCCCTCTGGAAGTTTAAATTTTCTTAAGGATAACTTGTTTGATCACATTTCCTGGCTCCCAGCTAAGTTTAATAAGGATTTGATAGTCAGCTTTATAGGCTTGAAAAGAGCACAACAACAGATAGATGTGCTTTTAAACAACTGTTATAAAATATAGTACTAAACCCTTTTGTGAAAAAATTTCACAAAACTGCACTTTGCAGTAGCAGACTTCCATATGTAGTCAGCTATGAGTTAGCTTAATTAAATTCCCTTCTAATGAGCTGCTGTAAAGCAAAATCATGCAAAGGAGCTCATTACTGGGTAATTTTGGGAATGCAAAAAAAAAAAGGTTTCTTGGCCAATTTTCACAAAAATAATAATTACACCTCAATTTTAATTTTAATAAATGTAGTGGAGAAATTTTACTCCTGGAGGAGGCTAATTGAGAGAGGTTAAAAAATGCTCAGATTCCTATGATAGAATATTGCGTTGTTAGAGCACTGAGAGGAGAGGATCATCTTGCTGGTGGCTGAAAAGAATCAGTAAGCACTGCTTGGGGAAATTGATAGGATTTTAGACAGTGCTGGGGAGGAGTTAGCTGTTGTGGTACATGTGGGCATCAATGACATAGGAAAATGTGGGACAGAGGTTCTGGAAGCCAAATTTAGCCTCTTAGATAGAAAGCTGAAATCCAGAACCTCCAGGGTAGCATTTTCTGAAATGCTCCTTGTTCCATGCGTAGGTCCCCAGAGGCAGACAGAGCTCCAAAGTCTCGTGGATGAGACGATGGTGCAAGGGAGAGGAATTCAGTTTGTAAGGAAATGGGGAAACTTTTGGGGAAGTGGGTGTCTTTTCCTAAGGGATGGACTCCACCTTAACCGGGGTGAACCAGGCTGCCTGCTGGCACTAACATTTAAAAAGGAGATAGAGAAGCTTTTAAACCAAATCAAAGGGGAAAGCCAACAGTCAGCAGCACATGGTTCGGAGGGATACTAATGAAGCATTAGAGTTAAGGCATCCCAACAAAGAGGTTCCACTAATAACAAAAGTAGTCCAAGTGCCTGTAATTAAAAACTCACCTGAGTTAAAAGATTCCAATGTATTCCTGTCAACTGAAAAGCAGAATGTTAATACAAACAAAAAAAACCACCATTTGAAATGTTTTATTTATTTATTTATTTATTTATTTTATTTAATATACCGGCATTAGTTGTGGACATCATGCCGGTTTACAGTAAAACTGGTTAAGCTTAGAAATTACATTTTAACAGGGGAGTCAAAACTGGGAGAGGGGGGTAAGAGGTAGCTAAGAAAGGACAGAATAACAAAACGTGTTTCCTCGAATTGAGGGTATGCTAACAGGGATGTGCAGAGCAAAATTTTATGTTCATATTTCTTATGTCCGAAAGGGGGTCCCACTTGCGGCCAATATGGACATAAAAAAAATCCAATGAGTTGGGTATATGTACATATGTGCAAAAAAAAAATTTAAACCCCCTCACCCTCCTTAATCCCCCCCCCCCCCAGACTTACCACAACTCCCTGGTGATCGAGCGAGGAGTGAGGACGTCATTTCTGCAATCCTTGGCGAGAAGCATGTGACGTCGGCGGCACGTCGAGTGACGCGGCGTCACGTGATTCCCGGCAAGTTCGCGCCGGACAGCTCGTTCGGCCCAAAAAGAACTTTTGGCCAGCTTGAGGGGGTCAGGAGGCCCCCCCAAGCTGGCCAAAAGTTCTTTTTGGGCCGAACGAGCCGTCCGGCGCGAACTTGCCGGGAATCACGTGACGTCGCGTCTGAGTGACGCGGCGCCACGTGATTCCCGGCTCGTTCGCGCCGGACGGCTCGTTCGGCCCAAAAAGAACTTTTGGCCAGCTTGGGGGGGCCTCCTGACCCCCCCAAGCTGGCCAAAAGTTCTTTTTGGGGCCGAACGAGCCATCCGGCGCGAACGAGCCGGGAATCACGTGACGCCGGCGTCACTCGACGTGCCGCCGACGTCACATGCTTCTCGCCAAGGATTGCAGAAATGGCGTCCTCACTCCTCGCTCCATCACCAGGGAGTTGTGGTAAGTCGGGGGGGGGGGGGATTAAGGAGGGTGAGGGGGTTTATATTTTATTTTGGCTCAACAATCGCGATTTCCCACATATCGAACATATCTATGTTCGATATGTGGGAAATCCGATCGTTTATGTCGAATCAATTTTTTAAGTT